>NW_020173110.1:534947-777019 GCF_003031525.2 Neophocaena asiaeorientalis asiaeorientalis | reverse complement strand
CAGAAAAAAAAAAAAAAAAAAAAAAAAATAGAATCATCATAATTTGCTAGTTGATGAGATGATGGAGGTAAGAGACAGGAAAGAGGTGATAACGGTGGGGACCTTCCTAAATTCACCACCTGGTGGATAATGGAGTCATGCACAGAGATTAGAAACATAATAGGGGTAGAAAGTTTGGAAGGAAGATCTTGAATAGGGTTTTGAGATATTTTAATGTAAGATAACTGTATAAGAAACAAATAGAGATAATGTGGTTGTTGGGTTTGAGTTAAGAGAGACTTGTAGCCTGGGAATATAGATTTGAGGGTCAGCAACATATAGGTAATTCTTAAAGCCATGATAATGCTGAAGAGCACCCAAAAGAATGTGTAGAATGAGAAAAGATGGATGACAAAGCTTTGAGGATTACCTAAAGAATGATAAAGATTGGTCAAAGGAGACTGAGAAGGAGCAAGACAGAGAAACTGGATAAAAAATGGAAGAGTGATGTTTCAGAGCAACTAGGGGAAGAGAGATTTTTCAGAAAGGAGTGAGTGGGACAATGGGTCAACAGTGTCAAATGTTACTGATAGGTCAAGTAAAAATAAAAAGAACTGAAAAATGTCCATTGGATTCAGCAACAAGGAAGTCAGGACCTTGACAAGAGTAGTTTAATGAAATGAAAGGATGCTATCTGGCAAGAGATGGAGAAGTGAATGCAAGTGAGGGAACAGTAGCAGGAAATGTAGACAATAGTTTTTCAAGAGTTTCAGATATAAAGAGGAGAAAAAGGAAGAAAAAAAGGCAAGATTAGAAGAAGTTGCACATTACAGGGAGGTTTTATTGGATATGATTGTTTAGTTGTTTGGTTAGTTTTTTATTGGTGGTGGTTTCGTTTGTTTTAAATGGGAGAAAATTGAATATGTTTAAATGCTTATGGAAAGGTATGGTAGCCAGCCACCAAGATGATCCAAATAATTCCTGCATCCTGATATTCATATAGGGTCTTCTACATACACATTGAATAGTACAGATCTGTGTAAGTAATAGGAGAGTATGGAAATACTGGTGTGTGACTCCTAAAACTAAATGATAAAAGACACTGTGACTTTGCCTTGCTCTCTTGAATCACTAGCTCTGGAAGAATCCAGATGTCATGTTTTGAGGACGCTCAAGCAGCCCTATGGAGAGGTCCATGTGGCAAGGAACACTCATTCTTCTTATAGCTGGCAAGGAACTGAGGCCTCCTGCCAATAGCCATGTAAGTGAGCCATCTTAGAATAGATTTTTCCAGCCCCAATCAAGCTTTCAGATGACTGTCAACTGAGGCTGACATCTTGACTGCAACCTCATGAGAAATTCTGAGCCAAAATCATTGCATTTAGCCACTCCCAGATTCCTGACCGACAATAACTGTGTGATAATAAATGTATGTTGTTTTAAGCTGGCAAACTGTTAAGTGACAACAGATAACTAATACAGAACTAATACAGAAGGTTATAGTATTAAACAGGAGAGGTTTAAAAATATAAAAGAAGGAAGAGATCATTGACATGCAAGATATAGAGGTAGAAGACAGTGTTTCCTACGTGAAAAGACCAGCTTCACATAGGAGAAATGATGCCTCTTTCACTTCACAGGAAGGAAATAAAAGGACGGCTATATGAACTCAAGCTGTTGGTCAGTGGCAGGGAATGAGGAAGCACGCATCTGATGTTCTCAGTTTTCTCTGATAAGAAGAAAATGGGGTTATCTGTTAAGAGTGATGAACAGGTAGGGAAGTTTAAAGTTTGAAGAGGATAGGAAATTTTATGTAGCTGCTGTGGAGAATTGAAAAGAGGTGACTAAGGAAATATAGAAGGATTTCTCAAAAGCATTGAGAGCCCAGCCGCTGTCAGAGATCATGAATTTTTTATGTAACCAATCTGTGAATTTTCTCCAAAATAGAGGTGAGCTACAGGAGTGCCTTTTGGCAAAGTCTCACAGGGCAGCTTTGGATCACAGTTCAAATTGAGATAAAGTTGCCTGTTCTATGGTCTAATCACAGCTTGATGTTTAAAAATGGCAGGTGTGATTGAAGAGAAGTCCAGTGCTTTACATTTGAAAGAGATGGGAAAACTGCGTGGCTAAGGAAATTAATCAAACCCCCCAACCACTGTTGTACAGACCTATGGCTATTTAAATAGCTTTTTTAAAAGGTCCACCAATCTTATAGTATAGGAAATTATTAGAAATATTTTCTGGGTATTGTTAATGATTTATTATTTCTCACTTTTCCATATAAATACCTTTCCCTTCTCTTCTAGCCTTTTCTATTCCTTTAATATGCAATTATTAATAGAGTCTAAAGGAACTCTCTAAAATATAAGCCAAAATTACCTCCCTTCATGCTTACATGTGATAAACTGCATTCTTCAGAATTGGCCCATCAGATATGTTTTACCCATTGAACAAAACATATACATAAACTTAATCTAACAAACAATTTGAGAAATAATTGCTATGATTTAACCTACAAAGTAAACTTTTCTCCCTAAAAAAAATACCTCATTGGAATTCAAATAGCAGAGTCATAGTATACAAACCAACTTCATTCTAACTAGTTCTAGTTTGCCTCTTTAGATACTTTTTTTAAATTCCAAGATAAACCAGGCTTAGAAACATTTATACAATCCCACCATGTATTAGGCGACCAATAAGCCATGATACCCTAAATATGAATGCAGCTCCCGTGTATTAATCATATTCATTAAAGGATAAAATATTTCATACAAATAAAAGTTTTTAGGCCGCAAGGTATAAAATGCAATATTTTCCAGCCATGACTATTTTTAAAGAGGCATATTTCTGAAAATACCTTGGGATTCATTTCAGTAAACAATAACACACACTAATGCAAACAGATACACTGCCAAGTCATTATTCTCATACTTATTAAGGCAAATAGGCAGCACCACAGACAAACCTGAAGCACTGTAAATAACGAGTGTTAAACTGAACCTAATGAATGATTCATAAAACCTAATTCTTCCAGTTTATTTGGCACTTCTCTCACAGCCAGCTGAAACAATGCAGAATGATTACAAAGATGTATCATCTGTACTGCTAGGGCATACGCCTTATCTATTAAGCTAGCTCATTTATTTAAAAAATCATCACCATCTCATGGCTACTTTGCATTCTAAATGTTTGCTTTTGTAGGATAACGTGATGCAAGTGTGCCTTTCTGGAGTTTAAAAATGAGATAATGTCCAGAGGATGTCTGCTTCACACTTGAGACCTGATTTACGGGTGAAGTGGAGCTTCAAGAGTAAAATGGCACAGGCTGTGACTCTCCGAGGCACTGTATTGCATTCCTGGTTCAGCACTTTACTAACATGAAGGACTAGAATATCATCAAAAGGATCCTGGAGCTAAGTAAGCTGAAACACTGGTTCTATTTCTGGATCTGCCATGGCTTGATTTGACCTCAGTCATGTAAAAAAACTTCAGACGTCTAGACTCTCTTCCCTTACTTTATCACATTAAGAGTATGGACTGGAATAACTGTGAGGTTCCTTCCATTCTTCATATTCAGCAATCTACATCACCAACAAACTGATATACCAGCTTCCAACCATATTCTACTAGATTATAAGAATCACGAAGGCAGAACTAGGTCTGCTTTGTTCACCGGTGTATCCTCAGCACTTGGAAAGTGCCTGATCCATCGGAGTATTTCAATAACTACTTATTAAATAAACAAATGGGCCTATTCCAATTGAGAAACACAGTATTAATCATAAGTTTGTTTCCTCCTTCACCCAATATTTGATACAGCAAAAGTTTGGGATAGCCAAATCCCCAAATTATTGATAGCAGCTAAAGATAAGAGAATTATTACATTCAGCAGCAAACACAGCATTTGGTTTTCTCACCAAACTACCGGAGCAACATATTTTCCAAAGTCTATTATGGAGTAATGATTGGAATATGTTTTTCTATTACTCAGTGTAGCTAGGTTTAGGACTAGCATTCTGATTAATCAATGGGCTCTCATTTTCTATAGTAATCCTATTGTAAAGGAAAAAAACCTCTCCCTCCCCCAATACACACATATAAACACATATGCACATTTAAGCCTATATCTCTCCTCAAAACACAGACTCAAAGACTATACACACTAAGGAGAGATTTAAAGTAGATACCATGGAAGATTCTAGGAGGGAATATTCTGTAGCTTCTACCAACTTCTTGCTTTCCACAGTCTATCTTGTGTTTTATACCCATTGTTTGATTCAATCTCTGTCTTATGGAATTTGGGCATTGCATCAACAGTTGAGGACTAGCACTCTGTTCCCTCCCTGAGGATTCCTTCCTGACTTAGGACAGAGTAGAGGAAAGAAGCATTTTAAGTTTTGGATTCCAATATATCTGAAATTTATTCAAGCATATTATTGTAACCATTCAAAATATGAAAGACATTTTATATCTAATAAGCCTCTGTAACAGATGCTTTGTACTATATTGTGCTTTGTACAATAATGATACAGTATGAAAAACTATACTGTAAGCCATAAAGTACAGCAGATAACCCCAGAACAATTTAATAAAGTAATTTTAGTGACCCTTATAATATTTAGATACTCAATATTTATTCTCCCATTCTCTCATTTAGTAATAGAAATGTGGTTTCAGAAATTTAAGCTCGGATTTGCCAATGGTTGGTTCAAGAATGAGTATGTAGTATAATTATTATCAGTTAGACACAAGAAGAGAAATGCTAGAAATTTCTAGAAATATTATTCTTTCTTTCCAAGGCAGTGGCAAGAAACTGGTATCTCTCTATAGCTGGACATGAATAAGAAAACATGTAGCCCAGATTTCAGTCAGTTAAAATCACAAACGGAACCAGCCTTAGTTTGAAGTCCAACAATACTGGTAGCATAATGGAAAAACAGAAAGAGCCTAGGTCCATGATGACATTAATGAGCACTAAAGCAGTTAAATCTATAGCCTACTCTACTTCTGGATTTTCTTTTATTTGAGATAATAAATGTTCTTATTGTTTACATTAGTTAAGTTAGGGCTTCTGTTAATTGCAGCCCAAAGAATCCTGTCTGATACACTTAGTTATCTATTTGTGGAGACCATCTACTATGTAATTTTTTTTTATTGGAGTAAAATTGCTTTACAATGTTGTGTTAGTTTCTGCTGTACAATGAAGTGAATCAGCTATATGATTCCTATACCTATACTTATACCTATTCCTATACCTATATCCCCTCCCTCTTGGACCTTCCTCCCCAACTCCCCCGCCCCCCATTTATGTCATCACAGAACACCGAGTTGAGCTCCCTGTGCTATACAGCAGGTCCTCACTAGCTATCTATTTTACACATGGTAGTGTATTTATGTCAAACCTAATTAAGGTGATTTAAGACAATTTTAAAAAAACAAACAGACTTTGAAGTCCTAGTATTGGAAGTCCACACAGTATTGGTAGTCCTAGCCAGAGCAAGTAGGCAAGAAAAAGAAATAAAAGACATTCAAATTGGAACGGAAGAAGTAAAACTGTCACTATTTGCAGATGACATGATACTATATGTAGAAAACCCTAAAGACTCCACCAAAAACCTTTTAGAACTAAGAAATAAATTCAGTAAATTTGCAGAATACAAAATCAATCTACAGAAATCTGTGGCATTTCTATACACTAATAATGAAATATAAGTAAGAGAAAATAATAAAACAATCCCTTTACAGTTGCACCAAAAAGAATAAAATACTTAGAAATAAGTTTAACCAATGAAGTGAAAGATCTGTACACTAAAAACTATAAGACCCTGAAGAAAGAAATTGAAGAAGACATAAATAAAAGACCTTCCATTCTAATGAATTGGAAAAATTAATATTGTTAAAATGTTCATACTATCTAAAGCAAACGACAAATTCAATGCACTCCCAACCAAAATTCCAACGGCATTTTTCACAGAACTAGAACAAATAATTCTAAAATGTGTGTAAAACCACAAAAGATCCCAGATAGCCAAATCAATCTAGGAAAAGAAGAACAAAGCTAGAGGCATCACATTCTCTGTTTACAAACTTTACTACAAAGCTATAATGACCAAAACAGCATGGTATTAGCATAAAAACAGATACATAGATCAATGGTATAGAGAATAGAGAGCCCAGAACTAAAAGCACACATTTATGAACAATTTACAACAAAAGAGCCAAGAACATTCAGTAGAGAAAGGACAGTCTCTTCAATAAATGGCACTGTGAAAACTGGGTTGCCATATGCAAAAGAATGAAACTGGATCACTGTTGTACACCATTCACAAAAACTAACTCGAAATGGCTTAAACACTTGAATGTAAAACCTGAAACCATAAAATTCCTAGAAGAAAACATGGTCTCCTTGACATCAGTCTTAGTGATGTTTTGTGGCTTTGACTCCAAAGGCAAGGGAAACAAAATAAAAAATAAACAAGTGGAAGTACATCAAACTAAAAAGCTTCTGCACAGCAAAGGAAACCATCATCAATGAAACAAAAAGACAACCTACTGAATGGGAGAAGATATTTGCAAATGATATATCCAATAAGCCATTAGTATCCCAAATATATAAAGAATTCACACAATTCAACAAAAAAATCAATTAAAAAATGGACAGAGGATTTGAATAGTCATTTTTCCAAGAAAACACGAAAAGTTGTTCAGCATCACTAATTACTAGGGAAATTCAAATCAAAATTGCAATGAGAGGGACTTCCCTGGTGGCACAGTGGTTAAGACTCCACGCTCCCAATGCAGGGGGCCTGGGTTTGATCCCTGGTCAGGGAACTAGATCCCACATGCATGCTGCAACCAAGAGTTCACATGCCACAACTAAGGAGCCAGTGAGTCACAACTAAGGAAACTGTGAGCCACAACTAAGGAGACCACTGGCTGCAACTAAGGAGCACACGTGTCACAACTAAGGAGCAGGCAAGCCGCAACTAAGGAGCCCGCAAACAGCAACTAAGGAGCTTGCCTGCTGCAACTAAGACCCAGTGCAACCAAATAAATAAATAAATAAAATTGCAATGAGATATCACCTCACACCTATTAGAATGACTATTATCAAAAAAGACAAGAAATAAGTGTTGGCAAGGATGTGGAGAAAAGGGAACCCTCGGGCACTGTTGATGGGAATGTAAATTGGTGCAGCCACTATGGAAAATAGTATGGAGATTCCTCAAAAAATTAAAAATAGAACTACCATATGATCCAGCTATTGCATTTCTGGGTATATATCCAAAGAATACAAAAACACTAATTCAAAAAGATATATGTACTCCTGTGTTCATTGCAGCATTACTTACAATAGTAAGGATATGGAAACAACATAAGTGTTCACTGATGGATAAATGCACAAAGAAGATGTGGTATATATACACAGGCGTCCCTCACATATATTGCGCTTTTTATAAATTGAAGGCTTGTGGCAACTGTGCATCGAGCAAGTCTATCAGTGACATTTTTCCAACAGTATTTGCTCCCTTCATGTCTCTGTGTCACATGAAATCTTACTATTTGCAACAACATGGATAAACCTTGAGGGTACTATGTTAAGTGAAATAAGTCAGACAGAGAAAGACAAATACCATGTGATTTTACTCATATGTGAAATTTAAAAAACAAACAAACTCATAGATATAGAGAACAAATTGGTGATCGCCAGAGGGGAAGGGGGTGGGAATGGGCAAGTAAGTAAAGGGGGTCAATTGTATGGCAATGTTGTACACCTGAAACTTATAAAATGTTATACACCAATTTATATCAATTGAAAAATAATTATACACAATAGCCCACTCTAAGAACATAGTATACTGAGCAAATATTTCCTATTTGATTTATCAAGTTTTTTATTTGATTGTTCACAAGGCACTTTTTTAGAAAAGTTAAGAATTAAAGGCATCCTAGGAATAAAACTTTATGTTAGTCTGTCACTGTGGAAAGAACTTTATGGAAGTAACAGATAGAAAAGGCCTTTCTGATTTGTCCCTTTGCCAAGGCATGAGTTTCTTACAATATATTTTCTCATTAAAATTATAAAAAGGGTCTCAATCCTGAGGTTTTAGTGAATAAGCTGACTTCTAACTGGGATTGAAATGAGATTTTTTTTCCCCCCTGAGGAATAGTACTACAAATGTGATCAAGTGAATTACTGAGGGATTTCAACCTCCTCTATAAGACTCCTAGTCTGTTCCAGGGTGATAATTTAATGTTGTGTATATTTAAGAGTAAACTGGAAACTCAAAAGAGAAATTAAGTTCAACAGAAAGAGTAGCTTAATGCTCTCAGCTTCCCGCCACAGCCATGGACTGATATAGATTCTGTGTGGAAGCAGACTTTCTAAAAGATCATTCCAATTATAAGGTCCATAAAAACAACCTCAATAATCTAACTTGCCCTCACTTCCCTAACACATATCAATCACACAGCAGTAGTCAAGCATCACAGTTGCTTACAATATATTTATTCTTCCATGTTTCTGTTTGTGAAATCTCCTTTGTTTGGGATGAACTCCCTCTCCCCCCATCTCTTCCACCTTTTTCTCCTCTCCTTCCTCTCCTCTGTTCTTCTCTCACCTCTTCCCTAATTCTCCATTTCTCTTTCCCTCCAAATTCCCATGCATCATTTCAGGTCTAATTCAAGTCTGACCTTCTGCAGGAAGCCCTCCCTGAGCATTTCTCACCTCTGAATTCCTATGAAGGAAAGTCTGCTGCATAGGATTCTAACATGTCCTGATTTAATGAGGAAAATACTATAATGAAGAGCATAGTCTTCAAGAAAAAACAGAATTCAAAGCTCAACTTTGACACTCAGTAGCAGACCCTCAATAAAATAGTACTGATTATTATTATTAATAACAATAACAATGAACAAATATTAAAACTTGATTCTGCTATTTAGTAATTTTATGATCTGAGCAAGACATTTAACTTATTAGAACCACAGTTTCCCTGTCTGTAAAATGAATAACATCTGCCCCACTAACCTCATAAAATTGTGAGAATTGAAATGAGATCATGTGTGTGATAGTGCTTGTAACAATTATACAAATATCTACATGATAGAGTCTAAGAGAGCTATTAAATATATTCATTAAAAGATTATTAATAATGGGGAATGCTTATGTTGTAATATCAAATGGACAGAAAAAAAGACACAATTGTTCAACGATATGATTAAAAACTACATTAAAGTGTATTTTTAAAAAGATTCTAAGGAAACATACCAAATCATTAAAAGTTTTCAGGGCAGGGACTAGGGTGAAGCAAGTGAGGTGCCTAGGGCACAAAATGTAAGGAGGCACTCCCTTACCTCCTGTAAGTGAAATGTCAGCCTCCTTACATTTTGTGCCCAAGATAATACTCTGGATACCCAGATAAAGTTGCAATGCTGGGGCAACACTGATGGGGCAACAGCAAATAGGAAAGAGCAAACACTTCTCCCCACCTCCTGCCTTCCAATCTCCCTCTAGCACTTCTGCATCCTCCAGCAGATCCTAACAACTGAGGGTGGTTAGGCAGTCCCAGTCCCAGCATTACCAATCATAGAGGATCAATTTGGGGCTGAAAAACAATGGCTAAATAATTGGCACACCAATTAACTGAAACTTCCAATAGGAAGGCTATGTCTTAATTGCTTTCTTATAATCAAATAGTTTCTAATGATAAATTCTGACAAAGTGCAAAGTCCTAACTCCCAGCTAGAAGAGAGCACAGAGCAAAGACAGGGGCCTCTAATGGATTTTAAGGCAGTCAGAGGGCTTGCCTTGAGCTAGAAGCAGAGCCTGCCTAGAATTTTTCTAGTCAATATATGATTTCATGGACCTAGAATGATCAATTTTCCAAAGAAATAACTCAATGACAATACAGTTAGCATAATATTGTGGTTGATAGCATGAGTACTAAAGCCAGATCTCCAAGTTTCAACTCCCAGCTCCACCATTTACGGGCCTAGTGACTTAAGGCAAATTACATAATTTCTTCACGCTTTAGTTTTCTCAACAATAAGACAAATATAATAATAGCACTTACCTGATAGTGCTACTGTGAAAATTAAATGATTTAATCTACATACAGTGATTAGAGCAGTGCATGGAACATAGTAAATGTTTAATTAATCTTGACCACTATTGGTAGTTAATGATCAAAATTCTTTCTTTAGTTTAAAAAAGCATAAATGCCTCTGGGGATAACACTGTAATCTATGATTAGTTATTTATATTAAAGTGTAAATAAAAGATCTGAGGGCAGATTTGGAAGAAAACATGAGTAATCAGGAGTGGAAATTTAGGAAAACATGAGAGTACTAGGTTTGTAAAAAATAAATGGTAGAAAGAATACATGGTAAAGTCCACGATATTTTGTGCTTGGTTTTACCCTCACATAATGTCTGACATACAACAAATCTTGCTAATCATTTGCAGAATAAATTACTTGAATGAATTTAATTATTAAGGAAAATTAAAAGTAAACAATGTAATTGACATTTCTGCTTCAGTTTAATCTAGAAGGAAGTTGTTCAATGCTTGAGGTGAGTCCCTAATAGCTACTATATATCATTGTAGGTTGACTGGTTTAAATGTGGAATATAAGAACCAATATTCCTTCTCTCCCTTCCACTAAATCAAATAGTAGGTATTTAGAGGAAATCTAATAGTTACCTAGAGCTATGCAAAGAATAAAAAATAAATAAAAGGTGCTCTCAGGAAATTCACTGTAGGAGACACAATTCATAATCATGAATTAGAGGTTATCATCAGAGAGCATATAGCAAAGAACTAAAATGTCTTAAATAAAGAGTAAATGCCATAGAAGTTTAGAGGTAGAAGAAACAAATCATCTACCTTACTGAGGCTACAAGGACCCATCTCTCCTGCCCCATACAACACTCCCCTGTAGCAATGGCTCCAAAGGTCATGGGGCAACATAGATTAAGTCAGAGGTAATTTGCCAAAATCTGAGATTTTATTGGCAACATAGCATACTTCATACCATGGAGATCAAAGATATAGCCTGACACAGACACAGAGAGAAACTTTCATGAAGATCTTCTAACTCCCCACATTACGATAACTTTATAAGTCTTCCCAATGCCCCCTCCTTTCACTATAACACCAACATCCATGTAACATGGAGAGGGGAGGAGAAGGAGGAGAAGAGGGAGTTTTGTCAGGAAAGAAAACTTACTGTCTTTTCTCCAAGAGGTTTCTAAACCTATCTGGCTCAATGGCTGTATCTTATTCTTTGATCTTTCAAACAGGCCATGATGAGACTCCTTGATCTCACAAGACAAGCCTCACAAATCTTAAATGTATAGATAGTGAAGGAAATCAGTCTTCACCATTCCCACCTTAGTTAGCCTTGTTTTCAGAGGAAACCATAACTGATCATAGGAAAATGAGCCTCAAGATCTCAGCTAACTGGTTTTAAATTAGTAAAGTATTTTTCAAACTGCTTTGCAACTATTTAGTGGATCATGAAAGTTGTTTGTTAAATTATATGATATATTTGTATTTAGGCTTACATGTATTGGGTCATGATATACAATTATATGAATCACAAGTCAAAATATTTGAAAAACACTGGTCTAATCTATAACAGGGAAAGTGATGAACAAAGAAAATCCACCATATTGACACCTAACCATAGTCACAAAATTTTCAGGAAACAAGCAGAGGAGATCATCTGATCTTCCAGGCCTCTTTATAATATCAGAACATTGTCAATTATTAATATGATAGTTCAACTTGCCTTGTCTCATAGAAGGAGCTGGAGAAAACTCCAGACTTATATGTTGGGTTCACTCTCCCACACCATTTACTAATGTAATGGTTGTCATTTTCCCAGATCTGTAAATAAAGGTATATGTCTATGGGTGCTGATGAGTTTATGTGTGTCTATGTACAAAATATGTAGGTGTAGAAGTTATGTATCTATGTACAGAATGTGTAAGTGTAAAATGGTATTTCTTGTTAATATGGGCAATACTGGATCTGTCCATAATGAAGTTTGTTAAGGAGACTTTATCTGGTGGAACACATGCAGCATAGGCATGTGGGGGAGGATGCCCTAAAGAAACAAGCTACAAGTTATGATGAGCAGTCTGTAAGCACTGGATAAAAGGCCGGCAGCCAGGTGCCCAATAGGATAGCTGACAAGGAATACTGACCAATGTATGTGTGAAATGGCTTCCTCGTTCATTCCTATTCTGCTGTTTCTTGCTTACACACCCTAGAAAGGTCAACCCCACTGGTGCTCAAACTGCCCTGAATATTAATCCAGGAACAGGTGGAGCAGTTGCCTTCACTGCCACTTCTGCTCATTATCTTACCTTTTGTCTTTCTCCCTTATTTTAGATGATGTGTATTATATGTCATATACATATATGCTAAAATGACAAATTCATAAAATTGCTACATTTTCAGTCTGTATATATAAAGTTATTCAAATAGCATCTTCATAAAAAAATCATTTTCTCATCCACACATTTTTCATCCACACAAACTCTAAATCTAAAGGAAATGGAAATGCTAAGGGAAGCATACAGAACTTCCCACAGAACAGAATAAATCGATTTCACTTTAGTCTCACCTTTTTATCCCCAAATATGGTCATTACACTACCTGGAACTGACATAAATAGGAGAAAGAAATGCATAAGGGAGGAGAGGCTGGGTGGAAATACTATTAAATGCAATTTATAGCTCTTAGCTATAGCTCATAGCTCTTAGCAATTTTACAAAAGCACTTACATATACATCATAACATTTAATTCAGACTATATTTTGGCTCTGTAGACAATATTATTTGTCTTCATTTTTCAAATAAGGAATGGAGGCTCAGAAATGTAAAAACAAAGCCAAGATTCAAACACGGTCCATCAGATCCTTCCATTTACATACTGCTTCTCTACTGCCTCAAGACGTTTGGAGCTTGTTCAAAATGGATGAATTGAAATCCTTAAAAAATAAAAATTTAAAAAATGTATAGGCTATATATCCTTTCAATCCCCCATTTGACTTTACCTATAATTCTACATAATGTTACAAAGGCCTCATTAATATCTGCTCTGGTCACAGGTCTCTGCTAACTACTAATTATCATCTTCCATAGCCATCCAAAGCAGTAGTAATAACTGTCTAGAACAGGGCCAATACTCTACTTTCCCCTGTTCTCAGCAGCAAACCTAATTTCTATATATGAACCTAACAATTAACTAGATATAATATTCAAAATTCAGGGTCAAGGGACTTTCCTGGCGGTCCAGTGATTAAGACTTCGCCTTCCAGTGCAGGAGCTGCAGGTTAGATCCCTGGTCAGGGAGCTAAGATCACACACGCCTCACAGCCAAAAAACCAAAACATAAATCAGAAGCAATATTGTAACAAATTCAATTAAGACTTTAAAAATGGTCCACATCAAAAAAAAAAAGGAAACTTAAAAAAAATTCAGGGTCAAAATCAGGAAAATTTTTCATGTTTATTCTATCTATAAATATAAATACAGGGTAACCAAAGAACCCAAGTTAGGGTTGCCCTAAGACAATCCTCCTACTTACATGAGTTTATTTACTAGGAAAATCGGTGTAGATGTGAAAAGAAACAGCTTCCCCAGCAACTCAATCTTTCCCGATCTCCTATGTCCAAGAATGTGAAGGAAAAATGTTAAGCTATTGAAAGAAGATCACTTTGATGAATATGGCATTTTACTTAAAAAATTATTGAACATCTCTAATGTGTATGCAAGGCTGTGCCTGTCACACCACCACAAAAATAGTGATAGTGGTAGAGCTTCAGAGATTCTGTGGTCCAAGCTCCTGGCAAATGGACAATAAATGTTCTTTGATATCTTGTCCTGATGCTCCCTTTTTTTCTCACTCTCTTGCTTTCTTACCCATAATAACAGGCTATAAATCTGACTCAAGAATAAAAGTTCCTATTTGGGACCACTCATATGCACAGTGTCACAAAAAGAACAACTCCAAATCACGCCCTTGCCCTGATTTAACAGGTAACATCTCCAAAGGGTTTTTTAATTATGTTCAGTTATCCCATTTGGGGGGCATGGGAGGTTTGTTTGTGTCTTTGTTGTTGTTGTTTGCTTTGATTTTTGTTTATTTGGTTGGTTTTGTTATTGTTTAGTTTTTTTTTTATTTACAAATGGAACGCTATACAATAGAATTTAGTAATAGAAACAAATTCCCAAGAATGACATATGAGATTACATACACACAAAATATTACAAATTCAAATTAATCAAGATCTAAAAGGAAAAACATAAAAGAGACATCAGAGAGTAAAATATACTTATTATAATTAATAAAGTCTTTATTTTTTCTTTCTTACCATATTGATATTTTCTGTCATATTAGTGATTATTCATCCTGTGATACTATTTAGTCTTTAACAAACAGAAATACTATTGTTTGAAAGCAGTTTTTATTGTGCATTCCAAACAAATTTTCTATTCTAATCATTTTAAATGAATTCATAACACAATACTTAAAGTTATCCTGTGGTAAATATTTTTTCAAAGTGAATATTTAGCAAGGTATGAAGTTGAAATTTCACATATTGGATTTCATGTTGACTGTGTTCATAACTGACGGGTCATTTTGAAGCTCCATATTCACAACCAGTTGCTACACTACAAATAGGGTGGACTGTGTGTCCATAAACATTTCATATTAAATTGACTGAAAACACCGCATAACTGTCTTGATCCATCTCATTATTGCTCATTCCAAGTGGCCCAGTAATGCGTTACAGATGCAACAAGGACTTCAACAACTCAGTATATGCTTCTTACAGATAGTATTCCTCACAAGAAAATAAAAACTGACAACTTAAGTTGGTGTGAAAAGGCACAACCTAATGAAAGAGCAGAAATACTGCTCTTTCTTTCTGACTTCAATCTATCATCCAAAAACATTATGTTACCATAAGTGAACCAAGACTGAGATTTATGCATATTGAAAATTGCTTCTCATTTCTGGAACAGCACATGCCATAATGATGTGCATGCAAACTTCTCTGATTTAAAAGGCTCAACTTAGAGAGTAACTCTCATCAGGCTTAGGTAAAGTTAGATTCCAACCCATCCACACCTTATTAACTGAAAGTCTCAAAAAAAAACCAGCCACTTGTTTTCTTTCTTGATTCTTTCCAGAGAGGGAATGAGAGATAATAAAAGGAAAAGGGAATGGGCTATTAATCTCTCCCTTGACGATGTTCCTCAGTGGTCTAGAGAGAGGCTGATTTTTATGCCTTAAATTCTGCTTTCCCGGGGCTGAAGGGAAAGCAAAGAGAATGAGAGAAAGCATTTCATGAGAAGATGGGAAAATTCAGAATTCCTCAGAAGCTTTCCTACTTCTCTAGGTCAAGTACAGATTAATACAAAGTGATCTTAAATTAGAAAGGGAAGAAATCTAGTGTTGGAGAAAAGACAGAAAGAGAGACCCTAACACCAAAAGAGAATACTCCTCCATCATTCAGCTCCTCTTAAGGCCATGGCACATGCAAAGCCCGCTGGGCCAGCAATGAAGCAACATCCCAGAGTCGCATCTGCAAGGGGAGCTCAGGCCCTGACTTGTGCCTGACCTTGCCTCAGTGCTGCAACTGTTTGTCTCCCAGTCTGAAGTGAGCTGGGCTGATATGTTTTACTAAGTAGCAGTCCCACTTCTTCAAATGAGAAAAATCTGGCATTTGGTGCCTAAATCACAGACACCAGATTAATGACAAACATCTTCCCTCTGCTCTGCAGGCGTTGCATACACTGCAATAATTCCATAAGAGCTTTACAATCTCTCTCTTTCAGTAAGACATAATTATAAATTTAACAAACAATTATAATCAAATAAATCAGACTCTCAAACTTTTTGTTCAAATAAGGAATCCAGTAGGTTTTATGTTTTCTCTCTCAGCGTATGAGAGGTGAAGGAAGTAACAATAATTCTTTCTGACGTCATTTTCAAGCTTTTCAATTTTCAAGTATTTTTACCTTTCAGAAAACAGAAATGTTGGTTTAAATATTATCTTCAGAACAACAAATTCTTATGTAAGATTAACAACATAATTACAGACTTTTTAGAGGTTTACTTTCCAGAACAGAGCAACAATGCATGAAATTCAGACATTTTACAAGACTCCTTTGTTAGAAATAAAATTTGCAAGGATAGTTTTATGGCAAAAACAAAATTCTGTGTATGTTTCTGCAGATATAGAGGAAGAGGGAATATTTTATCCTTCTTATCTTGCTGAGATTTTCATCAGCTGTTAGAAGTCCCTAGAGTTTTATTGCTAGTATACCAGAATTTCATTAATTAGCATCAAGAGAAAAATAAAGACTAGGGTGAGAAGCTCAAAACTTACAAAATGGAAAAGGGAAAGGACCATATAAGATTATTAATAAGTGAAAATTGGGGCATGTAATATTTTGCATCCTCATCTGGCAACTCGGTAATATTATAGTTAGAAAAATAAAATAATAATAATTTCTCATATAAAGGGGACCCTTTTACATGGGAGAATTACGATAATTTGCATGGATATATTAAGCTTCAAAAGTCTGACTTAACCACAGAATCTGAAGTTAACATATTAACACTAGACATCTTTTGTAAAAGAGTTGGGAAAAATATATAATGCCCTCATCTGAAATATAAATGAATGTTTAATTCCTTAAAGGGATTCTGAGTTATATAAAAGGAATTTGAGGATTATACTAATCCTGCAATTCTGAGGATCAAGGCCCTTTCTAGAAGCATAAAATATTCAATTAACTATCCTGTAGAATTTTTAATTGTGACATTGAAATTCTAAGCAGAGCATTAACATCTATTATTCTTTATGAATTTGTATTTTCCAGGACTACACACAACGTTGGTTTACAAAACACGTTAGGGCGCTATTTAAGGTTTTGGTTACATTTCTCAATCCATGTGGAAGGCTAGTATTTAATTCTTACTAAGCTATCTTTCATAACCAATGAAGCATTGTTTCAAACCAAGAAAACATTACATATGCTTAATTTTAAAGGGGGACTATTTTTTAATATATTAGGACAACTTCTTACAAAACTTAAAAATCATTAAGATATTCCAAATTCCCAATGCTGTGCTATAAAAAACTATTACCATAATGTGCTTCCTGGCTCATTTGTTTCCTTCACAACAAAAACAACAGGTCCTCTACCCGACTTCCAGAGGACAAGCCAGTTCTTCATAAAAGTGTAATCAACATAAATTCAGTGTAACTCCAAGATAATAAATATAATAGGTTTGACCTTATATATAGCTGCCATCAATTGGCAGCATCTGCTTGGAGCATTGTATTAAGAATTACCAATAAAAGATAATTTCACACCACGGAAAGGTTATATTTGCTTAATAAAAGAGCAGAGTATTTTTAATATATTATAACAACTAATTACATAATTTCAAAATCAATACGATTCTCCAAATCCAAGTCTGGACTCAGGGAAAAAGAGTTATCAATTAATACTCTCTACTTAATGGCCCAGAATGGGGTAATAGCCATGTTTCCATTCGCAGTATAGCTAAGTATGTGCTGTTATATAGGTAATATTTCCTGTTGATGAACATTTTTGCTTCACTTAGTTTACCTTCGTGTGAATAGGAAAATCTATCCACAAATGTAAACAAACAACTGTGAGCAAATCTGCAGAAAATTACTAAATCAGCTTTGGTCCAGGATATTCCAATTCAACCTGCCAATAAAACCTGCCAAGAAGGTTCAGCTGACTGACAAATCATCACAATATACGATTATATTTTAAAATAAATACATATGTATAAACATTAGGTCAAAATGTTGTACATATTGAAAAATAATGTGTGTGTTCCTTTCTGAAATGTGTGAGGGAAGCTGGAGATCACTTGCATTAAGGTAGTTTTTGAACAGTGGTGATTTTTCAAGAAATGAAATAAACATTCAAAAGAGATCAGCCATAAGCTCCACATTCTACCACCCTACTGCCAACTTCTTTAGTTTAAAAATAGGTATGATTTTAGAAAAGCAAGCAATGCAGAAGAGAACATAATTTTTAAAACAACTTTAAAAACAGAGCTCATCTGCTAAACTCATATTAAGTTCATTAGATTTAGAAAAAAGATGTTTTCCAACAGTTCAAATTGAACCCTGTTCAATATTTATCTTCAGCTACAGAGAATGTATCAAAATATGCATTTTGTTTCCATTAAAGTAGCACAGTTAATTACAGCATCCAGTAAGACATGAAAGATTAAGCTATGTTCCCACAAAAATCTACATAAACAAAAACTCACATACCATGTTTAACTTATCAACTGAAAGTTATTGCTAATTCTGAGGCCACATCCAGTATAATACAGGGGTTTTATTACAATACAATGCTACCACCCCCAGTTTGGCTAATATGCATTTTCTTTTCAACTTTTCTTATGTTGTAACATCTTTTTTTGGTATATGAGCAGAACATTTCTACTATCACCTACAAATCTATATTTTCTTTATGAATGGCCCTATGAAGTACTTATTATAAAGAAAGTGGTCTAAGGAAATTTTTATGCAATGCTTTTCACTAAATTATTATTTTGAAGAGAAGAAAATTCTTGTATATTAGCATTAGAATAGATATTATCTAAGAATCATAGAATCTTAAGGTTGGAAGGCTGCTTAGAGCAGTGGTTGTCAACGTTTTTGCCACTAAGGACCCCTTTTTAATTTTAGCTAATATATCTCATGTTTGAAAGTTTTCCTATATCCAAAAAAATGCATTTAGAGAAGTGATTAATTTTCCCACTCTTAGTAAATATATGGAGCTATAAACCCCCACTTTCCAGTGGGCTTTAGGAAAACTGAACATAGCTCATGGGCCAGTGTGAGCACGACATGCTGATAAAGGGTGTGATTTCTGGAACCAGATGCCTAGGTTCAATCCTAGGTCCACTGCTTACTAGTTGTTATCTGTGCTTGTTTCCTTAATAGTATAATGGAAATAATAAGAGTAACTATGTCATAGGAGTAAACACTAACACATGTAAAGCCCTTAAAACAATGCCTGGCAGGTAGTAACTGCTCATTCATTGTTATGTTGATATTACCACTGTAATCCCCTGAGAAGGGAACTATCTTTGGAATTTATTAGTCTAAAATCAATCCAAGTATCCTTTTCTATAGTAATCTTGACAGACAACCAGCCATCCCCTTCTTGAACAAGACCTACCAACAGAGAATGTGTCAGCTATCTATTACAACAATAATAGTGCATAACAAACCACCTAAAAATAGTGACTTAAAACTATAAGAATTTATTTAGCTCACAGTAAACAACCGGGACAGCAATTTAGTCTGGGCTTGTCTGAGCAGTCTTGGACTTAGTTGTATTCAACTCAGATGTCTGGTTGTCAGCTGGCCCTCAGCTAATTTAGGAAGCCTCAACTGGATGACTAGGATGACTCACTCTGCCTATGTGTATCTCATTCTCCAACAGTCGAGCCCAAGCATGTGCTCATGGTGCTGGCAAAGGTGCAGGAGAAAACAAACCCAGTGTGCAAGCCTATTTCAATCTTCTGCTGTGTAATGTCTGCTAACATCCCATTGGCCAAGCAAGTCACGTGGTTCAGCCCAGAGTTAGGGGGCAGGGAAGATTAACCTTCCCACAGTGGGAGGAACTGCTAAGTTACATGGCAAAGGATGTGGATACAGGGAGTAGTGAAAAGTTATGTCATCACTGCTATCATACACAGGGAGTTAACTAGGTCAAAAGTCAGTCCTTTGCAATTTATCAGACAGTTATACTTGGGGCTGAGCCAAAACTTCCCTCTCTTTAACTTCTCTTATTTGTTCTAGTTAATTCTCCAGAGCTACAACTATGTAAGTCTAATCATTCTTCCACATGACATTAAGTACCATTAAAATATTAGATTAGGTTCCTCATAAATCATCTTTTGCAGGCTAAAAAAACCCTACCATTCAGTTCCTTCTATTGTATTTCATATCATTTGAAAAATGATATTGCTTATACCATCAATATTCCCCTTTAAATCATAGTACTTTCTAGGTGTCAGATATGGTCTTATGTTACTTCCATTATTCTCATCATTCTCATTTTAAATGCATCTATTGTTTCATTTTTAAAAGCATAGGGTTTTTTGGCTGCCATATCACACTGTAAACTCACACTAAGCTTGCAGGCAAATAAAATCCCCTGGTGTTTTGCATGAACTGTTGTTAAGGGAAGATCCTCTTACTACAAATTTTCCACAGACTGACTTTAAAACACCTTCTTGAGCATATGCATTAGTTGGCAAAAAAAATCAGTACAGCATCATCATGATTTTCTTGTTGCCAATTTGAATTGTTTGAATTGTTGCATGTTTATAAACTCACTTATCAGTCTATCCTAAATGCTGACCCCTAGTCAACTGCCTACCATCTACTGCCAAAGCACTTACCATGTTGTGCTGTGAATTATTTTTCTATATTTCTGTTCCCATAAGAATATAAGCTCCAATAGGCAGGAATTACATCTTATTCATCTCCATCGCCAGTACCTAGTCTAAGATCTCATACATGGCATTTTGTTGAATGAGTGAATGAATGGAAGACATTCTACACCACCCTGCATCATCACCCTCCTCTTCACCTCAACCCCAGCCTGCCACATAGGCTGACTCTTGGCAACAATCGCATAGGCGAGAGTTGGACTTGGTGCAGTCTCTTAGTGCTTTCTCTTCCTGGCACTATTTCTCCCTAACTCCAAGCCCCTATTTTGTGTCCCACTATTGACTGGCACCTCAATCTCCTTTAAGATGTGTATTCACAACAGTACAAAGCATTAAACATAGAATATCTTCCACAAGATCCCTGACAAGTAGTTGACAAGTCTCTGTGTAAACACTTGAATTTTTAGTGATGGCAGACTTTCTCCTAAAGCAACACCTCCATTTTCAGATAATTCTTTAACCAAAGTATCCCTCTCTCTCCAACACTCTCTTGTACTTCTAGGTCTGCCTCTGAGGCTTCCCAAAATAAATTTAATTCTTCTACATGACAGTCTTTCAGCTACGTAAAGGTAGAATCAAGTCCATCTAAGTTCTTCTCCTGCGTTATGTACATTTTTCATTCCCTCAACTATACCTTGTATGATGTAGTTTTAGCTCACACTCCTCTCAATATACTCCTGTTTGTCAAAGTCATTTTCAAAATATGACACCCAGAACTAAATACAATCCACCAGATGTGAGCAATTTACAAGGTAGGGAGGGTATTATTTCCTTGTGATAGGACCAATGATTACTAGTTTGTTTTGTTTTGTTTTTCTGCAACTACATTACACTGTCAACTTATTTTAAGCTTACTGTCAACAACACCCCTAACGTATTATATTATGCACAGGGTTTTTTGTTGTCCTTTTTTTTGCTTAAGTGCAGCACTTTACATTGAATGTTAGGAAATTTCATTTTCTTAGACTTAACCTTCCATCTCCCATTCCAACTAGTCAGGATCATTTAGATTTTAATTCTATCTTTTGACATATTAGCTGTCTCCCAGCTTCATCATTTGCCAGTTTAATGAGTATGTCATTTTAATAAAATAATTCTAAAATATTGAATCTAACATTTTAAAAGGCACATTACCAGAGATATACCTTAGGCACTATTTGAGCACAGCCTTCAAGCCAGTTACAAATCCAATCTCTGTGTTTTTAATGTACCATGCCTTGAAGCATGTTTGTATTTTAGTATAAAACCTTTAAAAAACCAAAAGCCTACAAGGCCAATAGAAATTAATTATTAATGATGAAATTTTAGAGTTGGAGGAGAAAGTTTTCTACTGGGAGAGTTCTATTTTAGTTGTCTGTCTATTCATAAGCCTATACTAGCTAATATCATCCTTGCCAAGGTTGTTGATCCTTCTTTTCACAATGGTAGTTGAATCGTGAAGATTTATTAAAAGTATTGCCATGAGTGAAACTGATTTGGGGGAGATATCATCTAATGATTTTTTTTAAACATAAACTCTAGTGCATGTTATTTCTCATGCTAACATCTGTGGTGAGCAGTTCCACACAAAAAATCCCTAAGGGTTCCAGGTAATCATGCCGGCTATAACAATACAACATTAAAATGATTTCCTCGTGTAAAATCTGGAAGAAGAGCTTCCAGATACTAGGCTTGGTTCGTGGCATACACAGGTTGCTATGATCATCGTCTAAATTCATTTTGGATTCAGCAATTTTATTTCCATTTTTACAACTCTCTTAGTCACTGAATCTTCCCTACAATCTACAACCCTGACTCAGTGAAAACGAGGTGAATCACAAGCTATACTTGTTTTATTTTTAGTGCGAAGCATAATCTTGAGGGAGTTGCAGATGTTCAGAAACAAAATAAAACCTTGTAAGGCCAAAATAACACTCCTTTACATCATAGAGTGTCTCCCATTGCCTGAATTTTAATACATGTCAACAGAGAGGGGGCAGCATGACACTTTCAGGAGAGACTCTGTACTCTGCACTTTTCTAATGCCTTTTTCAGTGTGACAAAAGGCACAAATGGCAAACGAAGAACACCACATTCATGAGCCAGGTGAGGAGTCTACCACACAATTTCATTTCCATTACTCATAGGCTGTCTGTGAGATGCATGGGGGAAAAGAAAACCAGAGTGTCTCTTTTCCAGACAAAACAAACCCTCTTATCAGAGATGACAAAAATGTGCTAAAATTATACTAAATTAAAGCATGTCAAAAAATGCATTCCAAAAAAGACTCTAAAGCTATTTTTAAAGTGCAAGCTACCTACTTGGGTAACAAAATGTTTGCCAATAATTATTTCTACTTTAGCTATCTTCTATTTGCCAGACTGTGGTAAGAACTGAATATAAATGAAACCTGAACTTAAAACATTACTGTACAGTTCAAGTGGTTTTCTTCCCTTCAAACGAATTTCATATGGATGAAATCACATAATATCAGGCTTTATTTTTACATCACAATGAATGTTTATTTGTAGGTACCCTGAGACAACTATAGCTCAGTAAAAGGTTTTTCTTTACCTTGGGAAAGTATGTAACTACATGGGCCTAATAAGTGATGGGGACTGACCCCCAAAAAAGACAGCCTCAGCTGCCAGAGAGTGACATCATCTCAAGACATTGTGGGAGGAAAAAAAGAAATCACTCAGTAAAATTAACTTTAGTGTAACTTATAAAGCAAACACAATACTCAGAAGAAAATGGTTCATTTTTAATTTAAATGGCATACTATATCAGTAACATTTCCGGAGCTACCTGTTGGATTCATGGCTCATCTGCAAGGTATGATCAAATAGAAAAGTTTTTAATTGTAAATCTTCATTATACAATTACAGGAATAAGATATTTGGGTATTTTTACCTGTATCATAGCGCCTTACTACTCAAAGTGTGATTTGTAGACCAGTAGCAAATGGCTTCAGCCAGTGGCTTCAGCTAGAAGCTTGTTAAAAATGCAGAATCTTGGACCCCACCCCTACCTCCTGAATCAGAATCTGCATCTTAAACAGATGCCCAGGTGATTACCATGCACATTAAAGTTTCAGAAACACTGTCACAGTAGACTTTAAAAGTCTCTTCTAGCTCTGATCTCCCACAACCAGAACCCGATACTCCCATTTAAATATTATAAGTGGAACACATTAATAATAAATGTGTTGTTGAGTCCTGCATTCTTTTTAAATTAACTGGAATAAAAATGTTTAGGAAGTTGTCAAATAATGAATAACTGATTGTAGTGACAAGAATGAGGGTTACATGAAAATTGTAGTTGACCAGGGAAAACAAATCTGATGGATGTAACATTCAGTGTGCTTCGTACTTGTAAGTCGCAAAGGATGCTACTAAATAAGATCAAATGAAGCAGCTATACTGAAATCAAAGAATCACATCAAAGACAAAGGCAAGAAGAAAATCATACTGTCAAATGCAAAGTTTCATTTGAAATAGGAAGCAGAATTTTTATGCAGATTTTTGTGGAAATTATGGTGGGATAGAAAATTATGAGGTAGGTCTTACTAACATCCCTCCCTTGTGTGTTCTGCCTCACCCTGCCTGTATGTTGTAGGGAGAACCCTGTGTCCCAGTCTCTGGGAAAAACTGCTCCTAAACAACCTCAAATAATTGACCACTTCAGGATTTTGTACAAACGTCTTTAATTCTTCTCTATACTATTGCCAGAGTGATTTTTTTAGTGCAAAAAAAATTATTTCCCAGATTAAACTCTTCAGTGGTCCAAACCACTTAGCAATTACACAGATCCCTTCATGAGAGGCTCATGACTTTCCAGGCCCATATCCTGCCACTTCCACATGCCCGACCACACAGCCATTCCACACTGCCAACTCAAATCACTGAGCCTTTATACTGTTCCCCCTTCCTCAAAAAGTCATTGCTCTTGCTTTCCTCTAATCTTCTGGATGCTCATCCTCCACGTCTCAGATTTCAGTGGATAACTCTTTCCTCTGTTCTACCAGTGTAGCAGCACTTAATATGTTGTACTTGAATTTATTGACATCTTCTTTTCTTCCACTAGGCTAATAAGTTCCTTGAGCACAGAAATGCTTTACTCATCTTTGTAACCCCAGTACCTAGTACACTGCCAGGCACTAGGTGTGTGTCTCCATTCCTGGGTCCTCTATTTTGATGAGACCTTGGTGGAGCTTTTTTTTTTTTTTTTTTTTTCAGAAACAACCTAAATGTCCATTGACAGATGAATGGATAAAGAAAATGTGGTATATACACACACACACACACACACTCACACACACAAATGGAATATTATTCAGCCATAAAAAATAACAAAATAATGTCATTTGCAGGAACATGGATGGTCCTAGAGATTATCATACTAAGTGAAGTCATACAAATATATGATATCACTTATATGTGGAATCTAAAAAAATGATAGAAATGAACTTATTTACAAAACAGAAATGGACTCACAGACATAGAAAACAAACTAATGGTTACCAAAGGGGAAAGGGGGAGGGTGAGAGAGGGAAAAATTAGGACTTTGGGATTAACAGATACATGCTACTATATATAAAATAGATAAATAAGGACCTACTGTATAGCACAGGGAACTATAATAGAAAAGAATCTGAAAAAGAATATATATATAGTCTATATATATACATATATATGGACATGTATATATATAAGTGAATCACTTTGCTGCACACCTGAAACACTGTAAATCAACTATACTTCAAACAAAAACAAAAAGATGTATTGGTTAGGAGAATAGGCTCTGGATCAAACTGTCTAGGCTTAATCCTAGACAATTTATCTTGGGCTAATAATTGCTTAATCTCTCTAAGCCTCAGTTTCCTAGTCTCTAAAATGAGACTAATAAAAACACCTAATCTCATTGCTGGGGTAGGGGGAAGTAAATGAAACAAAGTATGAAAGATACATATGAGGCATTTAATGTTTGTCAAATGAATGAATGAATATATATTCTCCAAACAAAACATTTAAACATCACAACATATTTTCCATTTCAGTTTGAATAAGTTGATTCTACATTTGACTAAATTCGTGAATCAGGGTCTTTGTCATTTTTTGATACAAGTGCCTCTGTCTTGTGCAAACACTAGATTTGAAATAGCAGCAATTTTTTAGCTTGATGAAACTGAGAAATTGAAAGAGAATGCTTGCCATCTAGTGGAAACCTGTTAAATTCTAGTGTTGCTTCTGAGTTCTGGTAAACTCTTGGTTTCAGGTGAATTGTTCATTTTACATCTTTTGTGAGAAACTTCCTTCATATATTTGTTTGCATAGATTTATAGGGGGAAAATGCTCTATGGTAGAGCAAAATAATGATGATGAGCATCAGCAGCAGCAACATAAGTCTCAAACTATCCTTTGATCAAACAGGATCTGCTTTATAAGATAACATTATGTATATTACAGTATTTTTAAGTCAGGCTTGAAAGAAAATTCCAGGAAATAATCAACAATAGAAAAGACTCATACTTGTTTAAGCAGTTACCAGCATTTCTTCCACAGTCCTCATGCAGAAGAGCCAAGAATATAAATAGATTTATGCTCCCAGGTTTCTATCCGGTTTTAAGGCCCAGTTTTTCTGTAAGTAGTCTCCATTTTTTTCTTTCTGCACTTATCTTTTTGTGAATGAAAGTCTGAACATAAAGTGCCAACTGATTTTGTCTTTTGAGAAATCACTTCCTTTTACCATCAAAACATACCCTAAATAATTCTTTTTTCTTAACAGATATCATGTTTAATATTTCTTGGTTTGAGTTTAATGTTACTCCTTTAATCACCATAGAGATAAAACCCTGAAGTAGCCAAGTCTTATGAAACTAACTCACATCTCAAGAAACAAATTACACTCATAGGATCATGAGCTGTGGCAATGATGTACAGTTCTTGGGTCAAAAGTGTAACTAATCTACATGTTGAATAAAAATGAAAAAACTTGACAAAGTTATGGGTGATAATTCTTAAAAGAGGCAAGTAAGTGGATTCCATAAAACTATTTGAAAGGTTAATAGTTTTAAAATATAATGAGGCAGGAGCTATGGTTAGGAGGAAAAAAAAAGTGCCAGTGAGACAGGTAGAAATGTATTTGTACAAAGCATAGAGTAGACAATGGTTCCCAGGACCATGTATCTTTCAGCATGACCTTTAAGTGAGGTTATTTTTTACTTTCATCTACATACTGAACTGACTTATCCATAAACCAAGCTTGAGCTTTTTAGTTACCCTTCAGGTAGTCATAGAGAATCCCACAAAGAATCATAGGCATGAGATAAGGGAAGGGCACTGATATCACTACGCCATGGGGGGGTCTATGATACCTACTCATGAAGCATGTTTATGCCATCTGGTCATGCTTATACTTACTCCCAAATGTACCACTTCCATCTTGCAATGTACTGTTGCTGGGCCTGTCTGACCTTATTTGGGGAGTCTGACAGGACTCAGTTCTAGACAGAAAGTCACTTGATGCTCCATGGCCAGGCATCCTGCCTCCACCAGGGACCTGGGCATATCAAAAGGCACATAATTCTCCACTGAAAATGGCATGGCTTTGCTTCAGAACTCAAAGGTCTTACATTATGATTTTCCCACTGGGGTCTGTCACAAACTCCATGCAGCATCTTTTCTCACCAACACCTTTAACATCATACAGTCTGCCCAATTGTATGACCCAAGTGGCAGGGCTGCTTGCACCACAGCCTGGACCTGTTGCTGAACTCTTTCCTACTCTAGATCCCAATTAAAGTTGTTAGCCTTTTATGTATATGGGCCAGAGAAGTATTCCTAGGTATAGAATTATGCTGCCTCCAGAACTCAAGAGCCCACCAGGTACTGTGCTTTCTTCGTAATATAAAGATGCAATAATTTGTCTTTTACTTTGGAAGAGATATCCAGGCATACCACTGATCAAGGATCTCTAAAATATTTACAGATGTGGCAGGCATTTGAATCTTCATAGAATTTGTCTCCCACATTCCCACACCATGTCTTATCAATGCCCCCACTGTGCTATTTCTTGCAAATCCAATCCAATCAACATCATGTCATCAAAGTAATTAATTACAGAATGTCAGAATGGTCCATATCTTCTCAGACTATACTATGACAGAAGGCAAGAGACTTAAAATGGCCCTGGATAGGGACTTCCCTGGTGCCTCAGTGGTTAAGAATCCGCCTGCCAATACAGGGGACATGGGTTCGAGCCCTAGTCTGGGAACATCCCACATGCTGCAGAGCAACTAAGCCCGTACACCACAACTACTGAGCCTGTGTGCCACAACTACTGAAGCCTGCATGCCTAGAGCCCACGCTCCGCAACAAGAGAAGCCACAGCAATGAGAAGCCTACGCACCACAAGGAAGAGTAGCCCCCACTTGCCGCAACCAGAGAAAGCTGTGCGCAGCAACAAAGACCCAATGCAGCAAAAAATAAATAACTAAATAAATTTATTTTTTAAAAAAACTGCCCTGGACAAACCTATAAATGGATATTATTATCCATTCCATATGAATATAAACAGTTTAATTTTTTTCTGGTTTTTTTTCTGGGTAAAAGGAAATATTTTGCCTCACCTTTCTCCTTTGGCTGAATGGATGCTTCTTACTTCTGTTCCTCATTATGCCTGGTCAAAGTGTCATTAATTCTGTGTTATGTAAGTCCCCCTATGTGTGTATCACACTTGCTAATACTACTCAGACCCAATTTTCATTCAAAATATGTCAGTTAATCACAAGAGGGACCATCTGAGATTAGGAATAAAATAGGTCAAGTGTATAACTACCAGAAGAAAAGAAAACTCAAAAATATTTCCTCTACTAAAATTATTATTACTATGAGATACCTCAAGATCTTGAAACTAGAAAAGAAATGTTTCAAGTCCAAACATGACTTTGACTTTTATAAAAAGTATCTTATTTAATTATCACAACAACTCTACCAAGTAGGTATTAACATCCCTAATTTATAAATGAGGAAACAATTTTTCTATTTTGCCATGCCGCACAGCTTGAGCGATCTCAAATCCCCGACCAGGGATTGAACCCGGGCCATGGCAGTGAACGCCTGGAACTCTAACCACTAGACCACCAGGGAACTCCCAACAATTTTTCTTTTTGGCAATATGCTATTGTTTTATTCTTTGCTTTGGAAATTTCCTCATATTTTAGTGCTTTAAATTCTCAAATAAACCCATTAATTTATATAGTTACTGAATTACTTTAAGAAGACAGAATACTTCTTCTTGCTGTCGAACATAAATTAAAAACACAGAACAGTCCAGGGAATGCAAAGAAAACATGACAACATTTCTGGAAACATTAACAAATATCTTAAGTGTTCAGTATACATTTGACATTAGAATTACAGAGAAATTGTACAATATCAATGTTGTAAAAATGTAAAGGATGTCTATGTGTGTCTTGATTCTTTTATGTTTTTCTTTTTAAAAAATTTTTTTCACACATAGATTTCACAGTCAGAGCCAGGATATTAGTGCATGGTTGTTCTCTAATTTCCCAGGGAAATTTACTCCTTACATGGTTCCCTCTAACATAGCATAATCTAACACTAATCATAATTGTAGGTCTCCAAATTAATTTTTTCCTTGAAGTGGTTTTGTTTTATTTTTTAATACCCCTTCACCCATTTGTCCCACCTCTTCATCCCCTATCTCTGGCAACCAGCAATCTGTTCTCCGTATCTATGAGCTTGGGTTTTTGAGGGGAGCAGGAGGGTGAGGAGGGAGTTTAGATTTCATGTATAAGAGAGATCACATGGTATTTGCCTTTCTCTGACTTATTTCACTCAGCATAATACCCTCAAGCTTTATCCATGATGCCCCAAATGGCAAGATTTCATTCTATCTATGGCTGAATAATATTCCATCATATATATTTGTGAGTGTGTGTGTGTGTGTGTGCGCGCGCATGTGCATAATCACAGTTTCTTTATCCATCTATCCATCAGTGGACACAACTCATTTCCATGTCTTGGCTATTATAAATAACACTGCAATGAACATCGAGTTGTATATATGTTTTTGAGTTATTGTTTTCATTTTCTTTGGATAAATATCCAGCAGTGGAATAGTCAGATCATATGATGGTCCTATTTACTTTTTAAAAATTTTTTGAGGACCCTCCATACTGTTTTCCATAGTGGTTACTCCAATTTCCCACTAACAGTGCATAAGGTTCCCTTTTCTCTACATCCTTTCAAACACTTGTTATTTCTTGTCTTTTGATAATAGCCTTTGGATAAATATCCAGCAGTGGAATAGTCAGATCATATGATGGTCCTATTTACTTTTTAAAAATTTTTTGAGGACCCTCCATACTGTTTTCCATAGTGGTTACTCCAATTTCCCACTAACAGTGCATAAGGGTTCCCTTTTCTCTACATCCTTTCCAACACTTGTTATTTCTTGTCTTTTGATAATAGCAATTCTAATAGGTATGAGGTGATAACTCATTGTGGTTTTGATTTGCATTTCCCAGATAATTAGTAATGTTGAACATCTTTTCACGTACCTGCTAGCCATTTGTATGTCATCATTGGAAAAACGTCTGCTTCAGATAGCTTGCCCATTTTTTTGACAGGTTCTTTTTTTTACTAGTAAGTTGTATGAGTTCTTTGTATATTTTTACTATTAACCACTTATCAGATAAGTAACTTGCAAATATTTTCTCCCATTCAGTAGGTTGCTTTTTCATTCTGATGATGGTTTCCTTTGATATGCAGAAGCTTTTTAGTTTGATGTATTTCCACTTGTTTATTTTTGCTTTAGTTGTCTTCGCTTTTGTTGTCAGATTCAGAAAATCATCACCATGACCTATGTCAGGGAGCTTACAGCCTATGTTTACTTCCAGAATTTTTATGGTTTCAGGTCTTAGGTTTAAGTCTTTAATTCAATTTGAGTTTATTTTTGTATATCGTGTAAGATAGTGGTCCAGATTGATTCTTTTGCATGTGTCTGTCCAGTTTTCACAACTCCATTTATTAAACAGACTGTCCTTTCCCCATTGGATATTCTTGGCTCCTTTGTCATAAATTAATTAAACATATATGCATGGGTTTATTTCTGGGGTCTCTATTCTGTTCCATTAATCTATGTTTGTGGTTTCTATGGCAATACCACACTGTTTTAATTACTATAGCCTTGTAATATAGGTTGAAATCAGAGAGCATGATTTCTCCAGCTTTGTTCTGCTTTCTCAAGGTTGTTTTGGCTATTCTGGATCTTTGGTGGTTCCATACAAATTTTAGGATCATCTGTTTTGTTTCTGTGAAGAGTGCCATCAGAATTTTGATAGGACCTGCAATGAATCTGTAGGCTGCTTTGGGTAGTGTGCATCTTTTAACAATAGTAATTCTTCCAATCCATGAACAGAAAATATTTTTCCGTTTATTTGTGTCTTCTTCAATTTCTTACATTAATGTCTTATACTTTTCAGTATTCAGGTCTTTCACCTCCTTGGTTAAATTTATTCCTAGATATTTCATTCTTTTTGATGCAATTATAAATGGGATTGTTTTCTTAATTTCTCTTTCTTTCATCGGAATTTTATTTTATTTTTTTATACAGCAGGTTCTTATTAATTATCTATTTTATACATATTAAGGTATTCCCAAACTCTCAATTCATCCCACCACCACCACCCCCCCACTGCTTTCCCCCCTCAGTATCCACATATTTGTTCTCTACATCTGGTCTCTATTTCTGCCTTGCAAACTGGTTCATCTGTACCATTTTTCTAGATTCCACACATATGCGTTAATACACTAATGCCATTGGTAATTTGATAGGGATCGCATTGATCTATCCATTGAAGTAAGTGGGATATTAAAATCACCTACTATTATTGTATTGCTATCTATTTATCACTTCAGGTCTGTTAATATTGGCTTTATATATTAGCAAACATTATAAGAACTGTTTATTATTCTCTTTCCTAGTTGGAATAGAAAAGAATGCATTTTCCAACTCAATGGCCACTCACCCCATACCTGAGGCCAAACTAATCTATTCTAGCAAAGGTTCTTCATCAAGCACATGAAATTATCTTTATACTTATAGTACACTTTGAACCAAAACATACTCACTATTTCAACTTTGGACAATAGTTGTCTCTGGCTTTTATTTTGCAAGGGAAGAAAAACATCTGCAGAAGAAAATCCCCAGAACTCAGCTGAAATAAATTTTACTTTTTTTCTTTTCTCAACTCCCAAGGTTAGATAATCATAAACAAAACCTAAGGAAATACCTTCTACAAATACTCTTTTTAAGATGACTCAGGTTAAAAAACATGCAGTAGGTGAAAAGTGGGGAGAGGCTTTAAAAAGTAAAACAGCAAAAGATAAGATGTATTTAAACATTCTTTTAAACTGCACAAGGGCACTGAAATGGCTGAGTGGGACTGTGTTGAACAATTATTTGGGCATGCATAGATATGACAGTCATTGATATTCTAATCTAAACTATTGGACAGACATAAACCATTTCAAAGAAAAGAATTCTCTGACTTTTTAAAGCCTTCCAAAAGAAAATACCTGTAAGTTTCATGTCATCTGTCAGGAAGCTTCTTTTTTTAATAAGGGTGTCCACTCCTTCTGTCACTAGGAAAGTGTATACTGATCTGTCTGAGTCCATTCCCAGAGTATAAGCCTTAGCAGGAAACAGAAGGGGCACTCAGCTGAGGTTTGAAGATATTTTAATAAAGAAACTATCTACACATGTGTGAAAAGAGTTAAGCAATTCAATAGGCATGTTGAGTACTCTGGGACTGTTACCACTTCTAGGCCTGAAGGGACAGGCTGGAGCTGGAATGATGGAGGAATTGAGGAAATGGAAACCTGTACTTGTAGAACTGCAGCCACAGCCAGAACACAGCTCCAAGGCAGCGATGGAGAGAAGGAAGGGATACCCTGATCTCTCCTCTCTCCCTCCTCTCTCCCTCCTCTTACCCTTCAACCCCTTGCTGGTGCTTCCCATTGCCCAAACCAACTGGAAGCAAGAGGACAAGAAAGTCTAGGAAATGCAGTTTATCTGGATCCATCCCCAGGGACAAAGACTAGGGTGGAGAAGTGTGGAAAATAAACCTGGGAAAGGGGAGCAGGGAAAACAGAAAATAACCAACCCAGCACTCAAATACCTTACCTAGTAATGGCTAATTGTAGCAAGTATAAAATGACCCAGGGCTTCCCTGGTGGCGCAGTGGTTGAGAGTCTGCCTGCCAATGCAGGGGACACGGGTTCGTGCCCCGGTCTGGGAAGATCCCACATGTAAAGGGGAGCAGGGAAAACAGAAAATAACCAACCCAGCACTCAAATACCTTACCTAGTAATGGCTAATTGTAGCAAGTATAAAATGACCCATGTCCTGTTCTTCTTAAAAGGTGTCCCTGAGGAGTATCATCTCCAAGGTTCAATGATGCACATGTCCCAATATTGAGTTGCCATCTCTCACCAGAGCAGAAACAAACTAAGTCTCTAACAGCATTCTGACATCCTTTGATTACATTACTCAACTACCTACTTGCCACATCTACTCTGCTTCAAAGAGACAAGTCACAACCAACTTTTTTCTGAATCTCTCCATTGCTTTGAACATTAGGTTTTAACTAGATACTCTATTGTAAGCTATAATATTTTATGACAAAGTAGTTATATCAGTTTGGGGAAACTAAATATTTTAGGGTGGGAACTAAATCCAACTCACATGTGAAAACATTAACCAGAGATGAATGTGTATGGATGCCACAAAAATATAGCATGAATTAAAAGCATCAGTTCTTAAAAACCACTTTTACCAAAAATAAACATTCACATCATTTGAAACAAAAGAGCAAAGGAAAATCAAAAGAGCTATTTGATAGGGAAATGACTCAAATAAACATACTTTAAGACATATACATTATATGGAAAAGAATATGAAAAAAAATATATATGTATAACTGAATTACTTTGTTGTACAGCAGAAACTAACACAACACTGTAAATCAACTATATGTCAATTTTAAAAAGGCATATACATTATATAAAATAATGGGAGTTTTCTTTCCATATTCAAAAAATGGCACAAAAATGTAAAGTTATTGCCATTTAAGCTACATTACCCGTTTGAATTATTTTACTCTTCACATAATAATCACTGAAATAGTACATTCTGTAGGACACTTTTGTTGACAAATTAACAACTGAAATTATCATTAATTTTGCAAGTATGAAGTACCTGATGGACTTGGGTCCTAGGACAAGCACATTATACTACTATTTGCTTTCAGAAGGCTCCCTGTGAGAGCCCTGTTTGCAGAAAGTGCCACATCATGGTTAAGAGCATGAACTCTGGAAATAGATGCCCAGCTCCGCCAGTTGTGTGTCCTTAGGCAAGGATACTTAACTTCTCTGTACCTCAATTTCCCCATCTATAAAATGGGTAAATAACTGCCTCATGGGAGGTTGTGAAGACTAAATGAGTTAATTCATGTAAAGTGCTTTCAGCAGTGCTGTGAATAAATACACAACACATATTAGCTATTGTTATCATAGTTACCCTCTCCCTCATGTTTAAGACTACTCCTTGGAAGAGCTAAGTGATTATCAGGGAACAGGATCTCTTTTTGCCATATTCTCATTTCTTTATCCTACAAATTAACCCTACTCTCAATAGAAGCATCGATTTCAAAGGAGAGCACAAATATTACTGAACAGAAACATTGATTCTATCAGGAACTGCAGTTGGGCTACAATAAGCAGACATAAAAAAGTTTAAGCATACAAGGACTTGTTCTTTCCTGTAAGGATACAGAGCTGTTATGGTGACTCCACAAAAAGCATCAGGCATCCTGCTCAATTCTATCATCTCAACCATCCTCAGTGAAAGGCTTTCACCCTCAAAGTCACCTCATGAACCAGGATGACTGCTGAGCTCTAGCTATCACATTCACATTCCAAACAGCAGAAAAGGCAAATGAGTCCTCTCCCAACCAAACCAGTTCCCACTGAGAAACTTCCCAGAGGTCCCACACATCACTTCCATTGAACTTAGTCAGTTGGGCACATCTAGCTGCAAATAAGTCTGGAAATATAATATTTTAGCTGGGTGTATTGCTGCTCTGAAAAAAATTGGGATTCTATTTCCTTGCTTCAAGGATTCAGACTGTGAGATCCAGTTTCTCTTATTAGAAAGACAGGCAGACAGAAAGAAATAGCTCTCAAAAATATATCGGTGATGACTCTATAGATAAAGAGTTGATGATAGTAATGCTACATAATACTCAATTTGCTTATTTGGTTGTTAGACATGTAACAAAGATGAAAAGGGAGAGTAAACTACAAAGTTTAAAACAAGAACATCTTTCTTTTAATTTCATGTACATGTTAGGTGAAGGAGGTTTTATGACCTAAAAAAGTCAAAATTTTCTTTTTTATAGTGCATGAACAAAAGGAACCTAAGAAACAAGATCTACCCTTTAGAAAATCATAGAATTATAGTTGAAAAGGAACTTAAGGTTACCTGGTACACATACCATTCTGGTATTTTATCCTCATGATATCACCTTCTCCAAGTGACCTGGCCTATATTTGAACTTATGTGAGAACTTAATGTTTCTTGAGGCAATGCACTCCATTCTTAGAAAATTCTGACTTTGAACATTTTTTCTTATGTTTAGCCAATATCTCTCTATAGCTTCCATTCACTAGTTTTAATTCCAGCCCTAGGGGCCATGCATAGCCTTGGGGCTATACAAATACTTTTCTACAATGTACCATGTGCCCCTGAATCTCTTTTTCAGTAGACTTTGATAATAAGTTCTTATTCCTTATCTTTTTGTTTCAAAATTGGAATAACTTTGTTTTGCTCAGTATAAAATATATTCTCACTGTAAAAAAATTTTTTAATATAGATTATATAAAGCAAAAGTCTCCTTCCTAATCCCACCTCCTTGAAATAACCATAATTAACATTTTAATGTATACAACAGACACAACTGGCTTAGCTGTGCAGTTCATAACTATTACCTCAGTGGCCATGTCCATATTACTGTTTCTTATAGAAGCAGTCCACTCCCCTGACAACAGGCTGGCCAATTATAGAATATCACCCTCATATTAACACACTACTTGGTCAAAAAATGTGAGCGTATGACACAAGACTAATCAGAATCTTGCCCTGAGATTTTCACAATGGGAAGCTGAGAAAGAGGAATCTCTTTTGCCACACTGGTTTTAGAGTTGTACCATTTGTATCTATAGAAGTAGCTGGCAGCCATGTTTCTCACAACATGGAGGAATCCTGTCTACAGTAAGAGAGAATGAAGCCAAAACAAGATAGAGAGAGAAAGAGATGAAAAAGTAAAAAAGAAAAGGCTGGCAGTGTTCAGGCTCCACACTCTAGTCTCTGAATTCCCTAAAATTTCTTTGGTTCTGGAAGCATTTTTTTTTAGTGTGAGCTACCTCAGTCATTTCAACAAATCTCCTTTTCTACCTAAACTAATTTGACTAGATTTGGCACCAAAGGAGTTCTTGGCTAATTCAAAGAATATCCTTTCAGGCATCAAAAATATAGTCAAATAAGTGGGGCTATAGTATAATTACTGTCTTTTACCTTGTTTTGCTTCTTAACTTTAAAATAGTCATGGACTAGGACTTTCCTGGAGGTCCAGTGGTTAAGACTCCATGCTTCCAATGCAGTGGGCACAGGTTCAATCCCTGGCTGGGGTACTAAGATCCCATAAAATGTGAGCGTATGACACAAGACTAATCAGAATCTTGCCCTGAGATTTTCACAATGGGAAGCTGAGAAAGAGGAATCTCTTTTGCCACACTGGTTTTAGAGTTGTACCATTTGTATCTATAGAAGTAGCTGGCAGCCATGTTTCTCACAACATGGAGGAATCCTGTCTGCAGTAAGACAGAATGAAGCCAAAACAAGATAGAGAGAGAAAGAGATGAAAAAGTAAAAAAAAAAGGCTGGCAGTGTTCAGGCTCCACACTCTAGTCTCTGAATTCCCTAAAATTTCTTTGGTTCTGGAAGCATTTTTTTTTAGTGTGAGCTACCTCAGTCATTTCAACAAATCTCCTTTTCTACCTAAACTAATTTGACTAGATTTGGCACCAAAGGAGTTCTTGGCTAATTCAAAGAATATCCTTTCAGGCATCAAAAATATAGTCAAATAAGTGGGGCTATAGTATAATTACTGTCCTTTACCTTGTTTTGCTTCTTAACTTTAAAATAGTCATGGACTAGGACTTCCCTGGAGGTCCAGTGGTTAAGACTCCATGCTTCCAATGCAGGGGGCACGGGTTCAATCCCTGGCTGGGGTACTAAGATCCCGCATGTCACATGGTGCAGCTAAAAAAAAAATTAAAAATTAAATAGTCATGGTCTTCCTTCTATGGCAAAACCTCTACCTGTCTTAGCAGTTTTAATGACTGTATAAGCATTCATTTGCATAAGGTACCATTTTTTTTTATTTAATCAATCACATTGAAAACAATTTAGATAATTTTTCATTTCATTAGTACAAATAATACTGTGCTTATCCTTATATATATATTTTATTTCATACTTGCATGATTATTTATTTAGAATAAATTACTAAAAGTTGGATTGTTGGTTCAAAATATATGTACATTTAAAACTTTAATAGCTATCAAATTTCCCTCTAGAAAAGTTATAAACATTTCTATTTCTAGCAACTATGTAGTCAAGGGTCTACCACTACACACCCTCACCAGCACTGGACATAATCACAATTTAATCTTTATCTATATGATAGTCAAATGTGCTGTCTCATTGCTGTTTTTATTTTCACTTATTTAATTGTTAGGAAAATTGAGCATTTTTTCACTTTGACCATTTATATTTATACTTCTTTCTCTTTGCTTTTTTTTCTTCCTACTCTTCCTCTTCCTCCACCTCTTTCTTTGAGGAAAGATGAGGCCCAGATCAGGGCAGGGATATCAATCACTGCATTTATTCTAAATACTCCTGAAATTTAGAATAATGCTGCCAAATATTATATGTGGGGTTTTTTCCTCCAGTTTTATTGAGATTTTTATTTGACATACAGTACTATATAAGTTTAAGGTGTACAGAACAATGATTTGACGTATATCATGACATAAGTTTAGTGAGCATCCATCATCTCATATAGATACAAAAGAAAAGAAAAAAATATTTTTTCTAGTTTAAGGTGTACAGAACAATGATTTGACGTATATCATGACATAAGTTTAGTGAACATCCATCTCATATAGATACAAAAGAAAAGAAAAAAATATTTTATGATGAGAACTCAGGATTTACTCTCTTAACAACTTTCATGTATAACATACAGCAATTTTTTTTAGAATAATGCTGCCAAATATTATATGTGGGGTTTTTTCCTCCAGTTTTATTGAGATTTTTATTTGACATACAGTACTATATAAGTTTAAGGTGTACAGAACAATGATTTGACGTATATCATGACATAAGTTTAGTGAGCATCCATCATCTCATATAGATACAAAAGAAAAGAAAAAAATATTTTTTCTTATGATGAGAACTCAGGATTTACTCTCTTAACAACTTTCATGTATAACATACGCAATTTTTATTATATTAATCATGTTGTACTTTATATTAATTATAATTAATCATCATTAATTATATTAATCATGTTGTACATTATATTCCTAGTACTTATTTATCTCATAACTGGAAGTTTGTACCTTTTGACCACCTTCACCCAGTTCCCTCTCCTCCTACCTCATCTACAGTAACCACAATTTGATTTCTTCTTCTATAAGTTTGTTTGTATTTTGAAGTATAAATGACCTACCTACAATACTATGTTAGTTCCTGGTGCACAACATAGTGATTAGATATTCCTATACATTACAAAATGATCACCATGATAAGTCTAGTTACCATCTGTCAACATATGAAGATATTACATTATTATTGACTATATTTTCCATGCTGTACATTACATTCCTGTGGCTTATTTATATTGTAACTGTAAATTTGTACCTCTTAATCTCCCTCACCTATTTCACTCATCTTCTCCTATCCCCCTCCCCTCTGGCAACCACCTGTTTGTTCTCTGTATCTGTGACTCTGTTTCTGTCTTGTTATGTCTGTTCATTTATCTTGTTTTCTAGATTCCACAAATAAGTGAAATCATACAGTATTTGTCTTTCTCTATCTGACTTAATTCACTTATCACATAATACCCTCTAGGTCTACCCATGTTGTCACAATTGGCAAGAAACTGAAGATGACACAGACAAATTTAAAGATATATCGTGTTCATGGATTGGAAGAATTAATATTAGTAAAATGGCCATAATCCCCAAAGTAATCTACAGATTCAATGCAATCCCTATCAAAATACCAGTGACATTTTTCATGGTATTAGAACATATAATCTTAAAATTTGTACAGAAACACAACCCCGAATAGCCAAAACAATCTTAAGAAAGAAGAATAAGCTGGAGGTATCATACACCCTGACTTTAAACTATACTACAAATCTACAGCATTCAAAACTGTATGGTGCTGGCACAAAAACAGACACATACCTCAACAGTTTCCAGTCCAAAGAGCAAAATCAACCGGATGTTCCACATCAGGGACCAGAAGGAATCCAGAGAACTTGGCATCTCAGTCAGGACTTGTATCCCCTCCTTCTCTTGAAAATGGAAAGAAAGAAAAAGAAATAGGGAAAACAGAGAATTCACTAGAAAAACTAAGCAAAAAGCAGAAGTTCAGAGCACGATTTTATTGAAGATAATAAGGAGAATGTAAGCTCGCCAACCCCCACCACCCTCCCCATGCCAAAATCCTTGGATTTCCTGAAGTTAGACAATAGAGTATAGACTAAATTTATTTGACTGTTAAACAAAAGGGTAACCCCAGAAGGCTGGTGATAATATTTGAGAATATTCATGATACACGTTACCTTTATGCCACTTTTCTATCTTATAGTTCTGCAGTTGGTTATTGTTTTGAGGAACTCAAATATAAAACCTTATTTCTACGCCAGTAAGACCCATAACTATCCCAGTTAAATTCTATTTGGTTTATTTAGCTCATTATTCAAGCTTTTAGAAGATATTTTGGATCCTAATTTTATCATATAATGTACTCTGTACCCTAGAGTCATAGTGATGGCACATTTGATTAGCCTTTCTTTATCATTCTCATCAAAATCTTTAATAAAAATGTTGTTAAGTCTCACAAGGTTGTGGAAGAAAGAGCTGTCAAAATAACCACTAGTGGGTATCATTCAGACAGTTGTTATTTTAGAAATTATACACATATCACCCCATGTTTTTAAATTTAAGAAGTTCTTGTCAAATGCCCATTAATACTGCTCTAGCATTTTCTTGATCTTCCTGATGAGTCACCCCATCAATTTAAAGATGTTTGAAATTTGTCTGAGAATTTTCTCTGCAGATAATGACTAACAGAAAGGAATCCTGAGCCAGGATTATTTTCCCTGTCAGCATGATGGTTCTAAACCACTTTACAGACTAAGATATCATTTAAAATGATATCTTCTTGATCCCAAATAGCTAAAGCAATCTTGAAAAGAAGAACACAGCTGGAGGCATCACACTCCCTGACTTCAAACTATATTACATAGTTATAGTAATCAAAACAGTAGGTATTGGCATAAAAACAGGCACATAGCTCAATGGAACAGAAGACAGAACCCAGAAATAAACCTACATACATACAGTAAATTAATTTACAGACAGTCTCTTCAATAAATGGTATTGGGAAAACTGGACAGCCACATACAAAAGAATGAAACTGGACCACTGTCTTACACCATACACAACAATTAACTCAAGTGGATTAAAGACGTGAAACCATAAAACTCCTAGAAGAAAACAAAGGCAGTAGCTCCTTGACATCAGTCTTGGTGATGATTTTTTTAATTTGACACCAAAAGCAAAGGCAACAAAAGCAAAAGTAAACAAGTAGGATTACATCAAACTAAAAAGCTTCTGCACAGCAAAGGAAACCATCAACAAAATAAAAAGGTAACCTACAGTAAAAAAGCAACCAATCCAAAAATGGTCAGAGGATCTTAACAGGCATTTTTTCAAAGAAGACATACAACTGGCCAACAGGCAACAAGATGCTCAATATGCCTAATAATCAGGGAAATGCAAATCAAAACCACAATGAGATATCACCTTACACCTGTTAGAATGAATGACACTTATCAAAAAGACAAAAAATAACAAGTGTTGGTAAAGATGTGGAGAAAGGGAACCCTGTGCACTGTTGATAGAAATGTGAATTGGTGCAACCACTATAGAAAGCAGTATAGAGATACCTCAAAAAATTAAAAATAGAACTACCATCTGATCCAGCAATTCCACGGCTGGGTATTTAACCAAAGAAAACTAGACTAACTCGAAAAGATATTTGTACCCCCATGTTCACTGCAGTGTTATTTACAATAGCCAAGACATGGAAACAACCTAAGTGTCCATTGATGGATGAATGGGTAAAGAAATTGTGGTATATATATATATATATATATATATACACAATAGAATATTATTCAGGCTTAAAAAGAATGAAATTTTGCCATTTGTGACAACATGGATGGAGCTGAAGGGCATTATGCTAAGTGAAGTAAGTCAGAGAGAGACACACATACGTTATGATCTCACTTGTATATGGAATCTAAAAGAAAAAAACAAAAGAATAAAAGAAAAAAAAAGCTCACAGATAGAGGACAGATTGGCGGTTGCCAGAGGCAAGGCTTTGGGGATGGGCAGATGGGCAAAGGGAGTCACAAGGTACAAACTTCTGGTTATAAAGTAAATAATTCATGGGTATGTAAAGTACAGCATGGCAACTATACATAACAATACTGTAGTGTGTATTTGAAAGTTGCTGAGAGTAAACCTTAAAAGATCTTATCACAAGAAAAAAAATCAGTAGCTACGTATGGTGACAGATTTAACCTAGACCTATTGTCGTGATCATTTTGTAATATATACAGATGTCGAATCATTATGTTGTACACCTGAAACTAATATAATATTGTATGTCAATTATACCTCAATAAAATAAATTTATTTATAAACTTACCATTAAGTAAATCATATTAAAAACAAAAAACACACAGAGAAATTATATCTTCTTAAAAATGCTCAGCAATGCTTCCTCTTGCTTATCTCTAAGTTCATCTAGATATTTAGTCTCACAAGACCAGAACAGGTCATACTTGGAGCCAAAAGTATGCAAGGACAGCAAGCGAGCAGGGCAGTATCAGGCATTCTCCTTATGTAGGAGTACTCAAAGCAATCCACCAGCCCAGGTGCTTATCTTCCCCCAAATAACAGCTCAAGTGGAAGAGAATGAGACCCACATGGACATGTGCAATAGTCATCCTGGATTAGAAGGCCCATGTCCCAGATAGGAACTAACATTCATGAGCATAGCTTCCAGATCCCCGCCCCCAAAAGATATACTGAGTTATTTAGGAAAGCCCAAAGTTTTGGCTTCACACCAGGAACCTTCCTGGCCTAGCAAAATTACCCCAATCAGGGTCATTTTTGCCATAAACAATATTGCTAATTAGACAGTTGACATTCTACTTTATCAGGATTCCAGAGAAACATAATTAGAAAGTTAACCCAAGGTCACATTTGCCCACAAAGAAAGAGAAAAGGTTTTGCTAACCTTTACACATTCTTTCTACAAAGCCTTTCCCAACTTCCTATTTAAAATACCTATGGGAGAATTCCCTGGCAATCCAGTGGCTAAGGCTCAGCGCTCTCACTGCCAGGGCCCTTGGTTCAATCCCTGGTCGGGGAAATAGGATCCTGCAAGCTGCACAGCACAGCCTAAACAAATAAATAAATAAATACCTATGAAATGACCAAAAAAAGACCAAAACTCATCAATACCAAAAACGAAGACTGATAGGTATTTCAATGCTGGAGTCTGAGAGACATCATACTAACTATGAGAGAGATAGAACTTTGATGGAAAAAAGCACTTAAATTCTGCTTCATGAAACAGACTGCCTGAAAAGGAGTTAGAATATAATGCATACTTTACCACTGTCTGTTTCTGAAGTCAGGGATACAGGGTCTCCACCAACCAGAAATTTAGAAATTCATTCCTTTTTTTAAAAGGGCCAATCCATGAATTGACTCTCTCTTCCTTACTGTTGGGAGGCAATTTTCAGTGGTCTCCTTTATTTCTGCATGTGTTGTAAAGAAGCATTGACAGCTTTTGCTCCAGACTATCTTTTCAAAGATATTTGTATGGAAAACAGTTTAGAAAGACAGAAATGATGTCTCCCTCTAAAGCAGAAGGCAGATTTGTTTCCTGACCAGGATAGTAAAAATAATGTTTTTAGTGAAATGTTTTAGTGAAAACTGACCTAGTGGACAGGGGATGTCAGACACCGAACCTGCAGGGGGAAGGAAGCTAATGAGAAGGAAGCTAATGAGAAGGAAGCTGATTTGAATTGCAAATCCCAGAAGGTTTCAGAAATTAGAGGCTGCAGGTACATTTGAAGGCAAAGTGTGGAGTTGAGCTGAAAACAGGAGAAATGGTTGAAAGTCTATATTTTAACAAAATAGTTTCCTAGACCTCCTCCCCAGCCTAAGACTTGGGAATACCTATCAAAGCTAAGAGATTAGCTACCATCTGAAAACAGGAGATTAATTGAACATTTTCAAAATGAAAGGTGACATCCCTAGCCCTCTTGCCCCGTTCCTCTCACAGAACACTAGCAGACAGGTTTCCCCTCTGCGCTGATTGTTCTCTGTTATGTTCTCCTGATCCTTTACCATTCTCTGCCCTACCCTGGGAGGATAACCTCTATGGACTGCTTCACCTTGGCTTCCTTAGACTTCGGCTTTCATTTGGAATCAGCCAATGAGAAGAACCAGCAGAAGAAAAAAAGGTGGAAGGAGAGAGGAGTTGGGCTATTTATTCTACATCCCCCACCCCCACGCTTTTTTGGCAGTGGCCACATTCTGCTGCTTTCAGACACTGTAACTGTTGGGTGCACTCTCACACAGAGTTACAGATCTCTCCCAGCTCCAAAATGCTGTTCCTTCCCCTTGCCCCTTTAGGTCTAGGGGGGATAAACGCTTCTACCTGTTTTTTAGTCCTTGGGTTTTTCACCATCCCTTGATGGTTATGTTGATAAATATTTCCCTTATTAAATTCTCTTCAAGGGACCCTTCTATTATTCTCTTCCATTACCCCATTGAGTGATGCATCTGCTTCTTACAGGCCCAAACAGATACCTACCCCACAGAAATTTTGCAGGATGCCTCTACTGGACCTGAACTACCCCAAGATAAGACCTACAGATGTTTGTTCGTACACAAAAGGAAACAATATGAACTAATGCCCAGAGCCTGACAAAACTCAGCGTGTTCCAGAAGGTATAAGTGTTACTAGTTGTTATGTGTGAAATGAGGAGTGATTAGAGAGGAGGCTTAAAAGCAGACAAATGCCATCTCACAGGGTACCTTTTAAGACACATCAAGGATCTTGGACTTTACCCTGTAGGCTCTTCGGCGATATTAAAGGATTTCAAATTTGAGTTTCAGATCAATCAAGCTGCAGGCAATAGGAAGGAAAATTCTGAGATGGGCAAGGCTGTAAAATGGGAAACATGATAGAGACAAATAACTGCAATAGTTTCAGTGAAAAATATTGAAGGCTATAACTCAAAACAGTGGCAGAAGAATGTAGGAAATGGACAGATTAGTGGCCATTTGGAACTGGGAGCCAGAAAAATAAAATGAAGGGGAGGGGGGAATCTAGAATGGCTTTAGGCTCTGATTTAGCAGTGGATAAACAGTCTTTCAATGTGATGAAGAGCAGAGGAGAAGAGAGTTTAAGATTGAGAGTTACTGAGGGGAAGCCTGGGGTGAAGGTAAGGAGGGGGATACAGAAGGGTGAGGTGAAGCAGACTGATGTAGTTCTATTATGAATACGTTGAATTTAAAATACCTGTGGGAAATCTAAGTGAAATCTAGTCACAGGGAAAAAGCCTCCCTTCAACCCATTGAACCTGGTCAGTGTGGAGGACACTAGACTCAGTTTGCCTCTCTCCTTAACCCTGGAATCCAGATCCAAAACCACAGAAAAAAAGGCAGATAAAATTGCCCTTAACCTTAAAGCAGCAGGCATGACCAGAATAAAAGGCTCCCAGTCCAGCCACCTATTTAACCACAAGATGGCATGAGAGATAAGCTAAGCAGAGCCCTAGTCAGACCTTCCTTCAATGGGCAAAGCTGTCACTAATGGTGTGGTACATTTTGTTTGTTTCTGTTAGCAAGGAACAGATGAAATTCCGTCATCCCTAATATATTTCCTAGGAATAATATCAGCATGGGGAGGAGATGGAAGGAGCAGGACTAGAGTTAGACAGATTTGGAGCATTTCCCCAAAGACCGGGAAGGGGCTGGGATATTGTGGTTTCCTTTGAGTGGCAGGGATCTTCAGGTGACAGAATGAGGCCAAGATGTTTTCAAGACAGCCACTATTTAGAGAATGAGATATTTGACAGACTACAGTTGGAAGCAAGGATTGGGGAAATCAAACCATCCTCTATTTACTTCATAATAATTTGAGACTCTTTAATAAACTGGCTCCATTTCTGTCTTTGACTTCAAGCAGGCTTCAGTTTAGTTTCTGTACCTATTAGTATGAACTGACAAAGAGGAACACAATACAGCTTATCAAGTCACATCATGTTAAATCATAGACACATCATTTCACTTTTAGCTATACTAAAATATTAATACTAGTTATAACAGGTATTATAGACATAGTTACTAACTGTTAATACCGTCAGGCCTCTCATGTTACCCCAACCTCAGCCTACAACCAGCTAGACTATCCATATGAATAACTATTTCCTAAACTTCGGAGTCACCTAGGAATGCCCCCATCTCTGATACTCTAATATCTCACATGCTTACCACCCAGCCTTCTAGTTCTCTTATTTGCTTAACTCCTATTGTCTTCAAGCTCCTATTGTCTGTGGACCTCTCTAACTCTCCCAATAGCCCTCTTACCTTTATTTTTAATCCCATCCAACTAAAACAAAAAACATAGTCTATCATTTCAACAACTCTCCTATCAAAAAACATAACTCCTTTGTGTTATTATCATTCTGCTATATACCCACTCCAAAATAATCCCAGCCCTGGATTAATATTTTCTCTTACAAAATGTGTTATAGAAACAGAAATTGCCAATCCTGCAAACTGGTGTTACTTAAATCTTGACTCCAACTTTAGCTTGATTCTCAATACATTCCAGCAATCTCTCTGTTCTCTCAAGTCAGTTCTCTCATATTTTCCATTAACATCTGTTCCAAAATTTAACCACTCTTCTCACAGAGGAATTATATTGAAGATTAAACACTTCTATACCTCCTAGCTCTTTTAGCCAATGATCTCTTTTCCTACAACAAATACAAAAATATAGGCCATGAGAAGGTTTTAACTTTAAGACTATTCCCTACCAAAAAATTCCCTCACACCTCTACCAACTGTTCTTTCCTTCCTTCCAGCTAGTTATTCTAAAAATAATATCCCTCCACTTGTACATGGCTAATAATTCACCAACCTTTGCTCCAAGAAAATAATAATAATAGTAATAATAATAATCCCACCTAAGTCAGAGTCAAGTCTCTCCAACCCTGGGGGCGCTGTGGATTTTCCTGAACCCCAAATGTTCCACTTAGGGTTCTCTCTCCTCCCCTTTACACATTTCTCAGCAAGGAGGGGAGCGGAGAAATGTCTCTGTGGCTATTTTCAGGCACTCTCTTCCCAATCATTCCCTAACCTACTATAACTGAGCTTCTGCCCTACTAAATCTGTTGTCCTAAGGCCTCATTGTTAAATCTAAAGAGTGCATTTTAATCCTTACCACATTTGTCTTTTGGGCAGCATTTGACATTAGAGAAAATGGTTCAAAATCACAAATCTATAATAATAAAAACTTCATTTACTGAGTACTTAATATATGCCAGACTCTGTGCTAAGTGTTTTACATATATCATTTTATTTAATCCTCACAATTATTATATTTCATAAATGAGGAAATGGAGATAAAGTCACTTGCCAACAGATACAGAGAGTTAGAGAAAGAACGGGGACTTGATATCAAAAGACAAAGACAAAAACAGAATCTTGAAAGCTGTGAAATGAGAGATTTGTCACATACAAGAGATCCTCAATAATATTAACATCTGATTTCTCATGAGAAACTATGGAGACCAGAAAGAGAGGAAAAAGACTGTTTAAGAATTCTATATCTGGTAAAACTATCTTTCAAAAATGAAGGGGAAAGTTAGACATTCCCAGGTAAACAAAAGCTGAGGGAGTTTGTCACTAGCAGATCTGCTCTATAAGGAATGCTAAAGGGAGTCCTTCAGGCTGAAATGAAGAGACACTAGATAGCAACTTGAAGCAAGAAGAAATCAAGAACTCAGACAAATGTAACAACAAAGGTGAATATAAAAGCCAGTATTATTGTATTTTTGGTTTTTAGGTCTTTTTTCCCTATATGATTTAAAAGACAAATGCATAAAACAATAATTATATATCTATGATAATGGGCATATGGTGTTAAATGATATAATTTGTGACAATAACAACATAAAAGAGGGGACAGAGCTTTATAGAAGCAGAATTGTGTATGCTACTGAAGCTAATTCGTTAACAATTCAAATTAGATTGTTATATATTTAGGTGGAAACAACCTAAACGTCAATGGAGAAATGGATAAACAGAATGTGATATATATTGAACATATACAATGGAGTATTACTCAGCCATAAAAAGGAATGAAATACTGAAACATGATACAATGTGTATGAACCTCAAAAAAATTATGCTGAGCGAAGGAAATCAGACACAGGTGGTCACATATTGTATGATTCCATTTATATGAAATATCCAGAATAGGTACATTTATAGAGACAGAAGGGGTGGGGTGAATAGGGAATGACATTGGTATGGGATTCCCTTTGGGGGGTAATACAAATTTTTTGTAGGTGGTAGTTGTACACATTCTGAATGTACTAAATGCCATTAGATTGTATAATTTAAAATGGTTAGTTTTTTTAATGGTTAATTCTAAGTTATGTGAATTTTGTCTTAATTTTTTAAAAAGAAAAAACAATCTCTAATCATACAGAAACATGAAAATATTCACATTGTCCTATAATTATACACCAACACTAAAACACAGGATATATAAAAGGACAATATCAGCATGCATTGCACACAGTAAGGGTAAGTAATGTTCCAAAAACTTTTTTTAGTTATATGTATTTTTATATTTATTAGGTTACAATGTAAAACATATTTCTTACTGTGGGTTGCAGCAAAAAAAATTGAAAGCCATTGAAAATAAATTCTGGGACTTCCCTAGTGGTCCAGTGGCTAAGACTCCATGCTCCCAATGCAGGGGGCCCAGGTTCAATCCCTGGTCAAGGAACTAGATCCCACGTGCCACAACTAAGAGTTTGCATGGTGCAACTAATGATCCTGTATGCTGAGGACACCTTCAAGATGGTGGAGGAGTAACACGTGGAGATCAACTTCCTCCCCACAAATACATCAGAAATACATCTACATGAGGAACAACTCCTACAGAACACCTACTGAACGCTGGCAGAAGACCTCAGACTTCCCAAAAGGCAAGAAACTCCCCACATACCTGGGTAGGGCACAATAAAAAAAAAAAAGAGACAAAATAATAGGGACGGGACCTGCACCTCTGGGATGGAGCTGTGAGGGAGGAAAAGTTTCCACACACTAGGAAGCCCCTTCACTGGCTGAGACAGGAGGTGGCGGGAGGAAGCTTCGGAGCCACGGAGGAGAGCGCAGCAACAGGGGTGCAAAGGGCAAAGTGGAGAGATTCCCGCACAGAGGATCCGTGCAGGCAGGCACTCACCAGCCAGACAGGCTTGTCTGCTCACCCACCAGGGCAGGTGGGGGCTGGGAGCTGAGGGGTCAGATTCCAGGGAGAGATGGGTTGGCTGCATGAACACAGCCTGAATGGGACTAGTGCCCCACAGCTAGCCGGGAGGGAATCCGGGAAAAAGTCTGGACCTGCCTAAGGGGCAAGAGACCATTGTTTCGGGTGCATTAGGAGAGGAGCTTCAGAGCACTTCCTAAACGACCTCCAGAGACTGGCGCAAGCCGCAGCTATCAGCGCTGACACCAGAGAACAGCATGAGATGCTAAGGCTGCTCCTGCAACCACCAAGAAGCCTGTGTGCGAGCACAGGTCACTATCCCCACCTCCCCTCCCAGGAGCCTGTTCAGCCCACCACTGCCAGGGTCCCGTGATCCTGAGTCCCAAGATTACTCTACCCAGCAAGGATCTCAATCAGATTCGACAGAGAAATTAAAACCTTTACAGACAAGCAAAAGCTAAGAGAATTCAGCACCACCAAACCAGCTTTACAAAAAATGCTAAAGGAACTTCTCTGGGCAGGAAATACAAGAGAAGGAAAAGACCTAGAATAACAAACCGAAATAATTAACAAAATGGTAATAGGAACATACATATTGATAATTATCTTAAATGTAAATGGATTAAATGTTCCCACCAAAAGACACAGACTGGCTGAATTGATACAAAAACAAGACCCATATATACACTGTCTACAAGAGAGCCACTTCAGACCTAGGGAAACACAGACTGAAAGTGAGGGGATGGAAAAAGATATTCAATGCAAATGGAAATCAAAAGAAAGTTGGAGTAGCAATTCTCATATCAGACAAAATAGACTTTAAAATAAAGACTATTACAAGAGACAAAGAAGGACACTACATAGTGATCAAGGGATCAATCCAAGAAGAAGATACAACAATTGTAAATATTTATGCACCCAACATAGTAGCACCTCAGAACATAAGGCAAATGTTAGCAGTCATAAAAGGAGAAATCGACAGTAACACAATCATAGTAGGGGACTTTAACACCCCACTTTCATGAATGGACAGATCATCCAAAACAAAAAGAAATAAGGAAACACAAGCTTTAAATGATACATTAAACAAGATGGACTTAATTGATATTTATAGGACATTCCATCAAAAAACAACAGAATACACTTTCTTCTCAAGTGCTCATGGAACATTCTCCAGGATACATTGTATCTTGGGTTACAAACCAAGCCTTGGTAAATTTAAGAAAATTGAAATAGTATCAGGTATCTTTTCCGACCACAACGCTATGAGACTAGATATCAATTACAGGAAAAAAATCTGTAAAAAATACAAACACGTGGAGCCTAAACAATACACTACTTGATAACCAAGAGATCACTGAAGAAATCAAAGAGGAAGTCAAAAAATACATAGAAACAAATGACAATGAAAACACGATGACCCAAAACCTATGGGATGCAGCAAAAGCAGTTCTAAGAAGGAAGTTTAGAGCAATACAAACTTACCTCAAGAAACAAGAAACATCTCAAATAAACAACCTAAACTTACACCTAAAGCAAGTAGAGAAAGAAGAACAATAAAACACCCAAGTTAGCAGGAGGAAAGAAATCATAAAGATCAGAGCAGAAATAAATGAAAAAGAAATGAAGGAAACAAGAGCAAAGCTCAATAAAACTAAAAGCTGGTTCTTTGAGAAGATAAACAAAATTGATAAACCATTAGCCAGACTCATCAAGAGAAAAAGGGAGAAGACTCAAATCAATAGAATTAGAAATGAAAAAGGAGAAGTAACAACTGACAGTGCAGAAATACAAAGGATCATGAAAGATTACTATAAGCAACTCTATGCCAATAAAATGGACAACCTGGAAGAAATGGACAAATTCTTAGAAAAGCACAACCTTCTGAGAATGAGCCAGGAAGAAATAGAAAATATAAACAGAGCAATCACAAGCACTGAAATTGAGACTGTTATTAAAAATCTTCCAACAAACAAAAGCCCAGGACCAGATGGCTTCACAGGCTAATTCTATCAAACATTTAGAGAAGAGCTAACACCTATCCTGCTGAAAATCTTCCAAAATATAGCACAAGCAGGAACACTCCCAAACTCATTTACAAGGTCACCATCACCCTGATACCAAAATCAGACAAAGATGTCACAAAGAAAGAAAACTACAGGCCAATATCACTAATGAACGTTGATGCAAAAATCCTCAACAAAATACTACCATGCAGACTCAAACAGCACATTAAAAAGATCATACACCATCATCAAGTGGGGTTTATCCCAGGAATGCAAGGATTCTTCAATATATGCAAATCAATCAATGTGATACACCATATTAACAACTTGAAGGAGAAAAACTATATGATCACCTCAATAGATGCAGAAAAAGATTTTGACAAAATTCAACACCAATTTATGATTTAAAAAAACTCCAGAAAACAGGTATAGAGGGAACTTTCCTCAACATAATAAAAGCCATATATGACAAACCCACAGCCAGCATCATTCTCAATGGTGAAAAACTGAAACCACTCCCACTAAGATCAGGAACAAGACAAGGTTGCCCACTCTCACCACTATTATTCCACATAGTTTTGGAAGTTTTAGCCACAGCAATCAGAGAAGAACCAGAAATAAAAGGTATTCAAATTGGAAAAAAAGAAGTAAAGCTGTCACCGTGTGCAGATGACATGACATTATACACAGAGAATCCTAAAGATGCTACCAGAAAACTACTAGAGCTAATCATGGAATTGGGTAAAGTACCAGGACACAAAATTAATGCACAGAAATCTGTTGCATTCCTATATACAAATGATGAAAAATCTGAAAGAGAAATTAAGGAAACACTCCCATTTACCATTGCAACAAAAAGAATAAAATATCTAGGAATAAACCTACCTAAGGAGACAAAAGAACTGTATGCAGAAAACTAAAAGAAACTGAAGAAAGAAATTAAAGATGATACAAACAGATGGAGAGATATACCATGTTCTTGGATTGGAAGAATCAATATTGTGAAAATGACTATACCACCCAAAGCAATCTACAGATTCAATGCAATCCCTATCAAACTACCACTGGCATTTTTCACAGAACTAGAACAAACAATTTTTATGGAAACACAAAACACCTGAATAGCCAAAGCAAACTTGAGAAAGAAAAACGGAGTTGGAGGAATCAGACTCCCTGACTTCAGACTATACTACAAAGCTACAGTAATCAAAACAATATGGTACTGGCAAAAAACAGAAACATAACTGAATCGAACAAGATAGAAAGCCCAGAGATAAACCCACGCACCTATGGTCAACTAATCTATGACAAAGGAGGCAAGGATATACAATGAGGAAAAGACAGTCACTTCAATAAGTGGTGCTGGGAAAACAGGACAGCTACATGTAAAAGAATGAAATTAGAACACTCCCTAACACCACACACAAAAATAAACTCAAAATGGATTAAAGACCTAAATGTAAGGCCAGACACTATCAAACTCTTAGAGGAAAACACAGGCAGAACACTCTATGACATAAATCACAGCAAGATCCTTTGTGACCCACCTCCTAGAGAAATGGAAATAAAAATAAACAAATGGGACCTAATGAAACTTCAAAGCTTTTGCACAGCAAAGGAAACCATAAACAAGACCAAAAGACAACCCTCAGAATGGGAGAAAATATTTGCAAATGAAGCAACTGACAAAGGTTTAATCTCCAAAATTTACAAGCAGCTATGCAACTCAATATCAGAAAACAAACAACCCAATCCAAAAATGGCAAGAAGACCTAAATAGACATTTCTCCAAAGAAGATATACATAAACAAATACCATATGCTAACACATATATACGGAATCTAAAAAAAAATTAAAAAAGGGTTCTGAAGAACCTAGGGGCAGGACAAGAATAAAGATGCAGACATAGAGAATGGACTTGAGGACATGGGGAGGGGGAAGGGTAAGTTGGGACGTAGTGAGAGAGTGGCCTGGACTTATAAATACCACAAAATGTAAAATAGATAGCTAGTAGGAAGTAGCCGCATAGCACAGGGAGATCAGCTCAGTGCTTTGTGACCACCTAGAGGGGTGGGATAGGGAGGGTGGGAGGGAGATGCAAGAGGGAGGAAATATGGGGATATATGTATATGTATATCTGATTGTTATAAAGCAGAAACCAACACACCATTGTAAAGCAGTTACAGTCCAATAAAGATGTTAAAGAAAAAAAAACAGAAAAAAAAACAAAAAAAAAAGATCTCACATGCTACAACTAAGACCTGGCACAGCCAAATAAATAAATATGTTTTTTTAAAAAAGAAAAGAAACTTCTGTTATGACCTTTTAATTATCCTCCTACGATAGGCATGGAAGTGTGCAATTCTAATCTCCTTTTATGAAAGAGTGTCATTGCTATATGATGCATACAGCTATCTGACAGACTTTAACTGCATGGACTTCAGGATCTAATAAAGCCTTTGACTTCAATAAATGGTGCTGAGAAAACTGGACAGCCACATACGAAAGAGTGAAATTGGGAGTCCTAGCCACAGCAATAGAAAAGAAAAAGAAATAAAAGGAATCCAAATTGGAAAAGAAATAAAACTGTCACTGTTTGCAGAAACATGATACTACACACAGAACTCCTAAAGAGGATACCAGGAAAATACTAGAGCTCATCGATGAATTCAGTAAAGTTGCAGAATACAAAGTTAATACACAGAAGTCTGTTGCATGTCTATACACTGACAACAAAATATCAGAAAGAGAAATTAAGAAAACAATCTCATCCACCATCACAACAAAAAGAATAAAATACCTAGGAATAAACCTACCTAAGGAGGCAAAAGACCTGTATGCAGAAAACTATAAGATACTGATGAAAGAAATTAAAGATGACACAAACAGCTGGAGGATATACCATGTTCTTGGATTGCCAGAATCAATATTGTGAAAATGACTCTATTAACCAAAGCAATCTACAGATTCAGTGCAATCCCTATCAAATTACCAATGGCATTTTTCACAGAACTAAAACAAAAAATTTTACAATTTGTATGGAAACACAAAAGACCCCGAATAGTCAAAGTAATCTTGAGAAAGAAAAACAGAGATGGAGGAATCAGGCTCCTGACTTCAGACTATACTAGAAAGCTACAGTAATCAAGACAGTATGGTACTGGCACACAAAACAGAAATATAGATCAATGGAACAGGCTAGAAAGCCCAGAGATAAACCCACGCACCTATGGTCAACTGATCTATGACAAAGGAGGCAAAGATATACAATGGAGAAAAGACAGCCTCTTCAATAAGTCATGCTGGTGAAACTGGACAGCTACATGTAAAAGAATGAAATTAGAACACTCCCTAACACCATACACAAAAATAAACTCAAAATGGATTAAAGACCTAAATGCAAGCTGGATACTATAAAACTCTTAGAGGAAAATATAGGCAGAACACTCTGTGACATAAATCACAGCAGGATCTTTTTCGACCCACCTCCTAGAGTAATAAGAATAAAAACAAAAATAAACAAATGGGACCTAATGAAACTTAAAAGCTTTTGCACAGCAAAGGAGACCATAAATGAGACAAAAAGACAACCTTCAGAACAGAAGAAAATATTTGCCAATGAAGCAACTTACCTAAATAGACACTACTCCAAAGAAGACATATGGGTGGCCAACAAACACATGAGAAGATGCTCAACATCACTAATTATTAGAGAAATGCAAATCAAAACTACAATGAGGTATCACCTCACACCAGTTAGAATGGCCATCATCAAAAAGTCTACAAACAATAAATGCTGGAGAGGGTGTGGAGAAAGAGGAACTCTCCTACATTGTTGGAGGAAATGTAAATTGGTACAGCCAATATAGAGAACAGTATGGGGGTTCCTTAAAAAACTAAAAATAGAGTTAGCATATGGTCCTGCAATCCCACTGCTGGGCATATATCCAAAGAAAACCATAATCTGAAAAGGTACATGCACCTCAATGTTCATTGCAGCACTATTTACAATAGCCAAGACATGGAAGCAACAAAAATGTCCATTCACAGATGAATGGATGAAGAAGATGTGGCATATGTATATACGATGAAATATTGCTCAGCCATAAAAAAGAATGAAATAATGCCACTTTCAGAAACATGGATGGATCTAGAGATTATCACACTAAGTGAAGTAAGCCAGACAGTGAAAGACATATATCATATGATATTGCTTATATGTGGAATTTTAAAAAAGATATAAATGAACTTATATATGAAACAGAAATAGACCCACAGACATAGAAAACAAATTTATGGTTACCAAAGGGGAAGGGGGGAGGGCTAAATTAGGAGTTTGGAATTAACATATACATACGACTATATATAAAGTAGATAACTAACAAGGACCTACTGTATACCACAGGGAACTATACTGAATATTTTGTAAAAACCAATAAGGGCAAAGAATCTGAATAATCTTATATAATATATAAGAATATATATATATATATATATATATTTACAAATATATATATGTCTGAATCACTTTGCTATACACCTAAAACTAACACACACACACTCACACACACACACACACACACATGAAATCGGACCACTATCTTACACCATATACAACAATTAACTCAAAATGGTGAAAGACCTGAAAAGAATGGTTAAAGAACATAAAACCTGGGCTTCCCTGGTGGTGCACTGGTTGAGAGTCCGCCTGCCGATGCAGGGGACACGGGTTCGTGCCCTAGTCCGGGAAGATCCCACATGCCGCGGAGCGGCTGAGCCCGTGGGCCATGGCTACTGAGCCTGCGTGCAACGGGAGAGGCTACAACAGAGAGAGGCCCGCGAATCGCAAAAAATAGGCAGTAAGCTCCTTGACATCGTTCTTGACAATGATTTTTTGGATTTGACACCAAAAGCAAAGGCAACAAAAGGAAAAATAAATGAGTGGGACTAGATCAAACTAAAGCTAAAAAGCTTTTGCACAGCAAAGGAAACAATAAACAAAATGAAAAAGCAACCTACAGAATGGGAGAAAATACTTGTAAATCATAAACCTGATAAGGGGTTAACATCCAAAATATATGAAGAACTTATAGCTCAATAGCAAAACAAATATGATTTTAAAATCAGCAGGGAAACTGAATAGTCATTTTTCTAAAGAAGACATACAAATTGCCGATAGGTATAGGAAAATGTGCCCAACATCACTAATCCTTAGGGAAATGCAAATCAAAACCACAGTGAGCTACCACCTCACACCTGTTAGAAATGTTGTCATGGGACTTCCCTGGCAGTCCAATGGTTAAGACTCTGAGCTTCCATTGCTGGGGGCTCGGGTTTGGTCCCTGGTCAGGGAATTAAGATTCCACAAGCGGCACACCAGAGGTAAGTGTTGAGAAGGATATGGAGAAAGGACAACTCTTGTGCGCACCTGGAGGGAATGTAAATTGGTGCAGCAACTATAGAAAACAGTATGGAGATTCCTCAAAAAATTAAAAATAGAACTACTATATAATCAAGCAATTCCACTGTTGGGTATTTAACCAAATAAAAAAAGACTAAGATATTTGTACCCCCATGTTCACTGCAGCATTATTTACAAAACGCATGACATGGAAAGAACCTAAGTGTCCACTGATGGATGAATGGATAAAGAAAATGTGGTGTGTATATATATATATATATATATATATATTTATACATATATATATATAATGGAATATTATTCAGCTGTAAAAGAGAAGGAAATCTTGCCTTTGTAACAACATGCATGGAGCTGGAGAGCATTATGCTAAGTGAAATAGGTCAGACAGAGAAAGAAAAATACTGTATGATCTCACAATTAATAGTGAAATTAAACAACAACAACTAAACTCATAGATACAAAGAATAGATTGGTGATTGCCAGAGGTGTGGGTTGGGGTTGGACAGGTGGAAGAAGGTGGTCAAAACGTATAAACTTTCTGTTATAAAATAAAGAAGTCTTGTGGGTATAATTTACAACATTATGACTACAGTTAAAAATACTGAACTGTATATTTGAAAGTTGCTAAAAGGGTAGATCTTAGAAAAAAATTAACTAAAAAAAGGTTGCTAAAAGGGTCGATCTTATAAGTTCTCATCACAAGAAAAACAAAATTGTATCTATGTGTAAGAATGGTTGTTAACTAGACATAGTGTGGTGATCATTTCACAATACATACATATTCAAATCATTTTGTTGTATACTTGAAACTAATATAATGTTATATGTCAATTATATCTCAGCTAAAAAAAAATTTTAAGCCTTTAAGCCAAGGCATGTTCTTCCCATCTCCAGCATGATGGATTTCAGGGCCTGCCTACTTCTGCCCACTGCGGGAGTCCTCTGATGGGCTACCCCCAAACTCCCTACTTCATTAGCCAACACTCTGTCAATTTGCATTGCAATCTTTGGCTCCCTCTGACCAATTCTGCTTCCTTCTCCCCTTTTCTTTCACAAATGTCTGATTTGCATCAAAGCCTGAAGATTTACCAGGCCCAATTCTTTCTCCACCCCTTAAAACTTTCACAGGCCCTATCTCCCAATAAATCTCTTATACTCCTAACTGCATCTCACCATCAGCTTCCTGCAGGACCCAAACTGATACATCTTCATAGCACTTATTACAATTTGTAATGGTATGTTTATATATGTTTGTGTGTTTGTATACTGTCTCTATCACAAAATAATCTCCTTGGCAGGCTTTTCTACTGAAGGGTCATCCTCTAAAAAGCCTCGATAACCTCACTGTTGACTCCATCCTCATCCCTCCTCTAAGTCCAGAAAGGGCGTAGTGGTTGCACAGTTGTGCCTTACATTGGCAACACAGCTGAGAGAGTGAGAGGCGACTAAAATCCTAATTCAGGGCTACATTTTCCCAACGTAGGATTTCTCATCCTTGGCATTACTGACATTTTAGATTTGATAATTCTTTGTAGTGGAAGAGCTGTCCTGTGCATTATAGGATGTTTCGTAGCATTCCTGTCCTCTACTCACCAGCTGGCAGTGGCACCCTTCTTAGTTGTGACATTTATATTTCCAGACATTGCCAAATGTCCCCTGGGGTGCAAAATCATCCCTGGTTGAGAACCACTGACCTTGAGGAAAGAGCATCTTTTTTATAATTCTCCTCAAAATGCTATATGGTCAATTAGTATGGAACTTACCATTGTCCTAGGAATATTCTTCCAGGCTAAGCAGAACCAGATCTCTTGGCAGCAACTCCCACACAACATGAGGATTCCAGTCTTCTCCTCCTATGTTGTCTTCTGGACCCTAAGTAAGCCTGTATGTGTTCCCAGGAGTTACAGATTTAGGGCAGGTTATCCCAGGTGCCTGGCTGTGATGATAAGAAGCTCGTCTGCTCGTCACCTGGCAGACACAAACTTAGAGGGTCCATCCAGGGCAGCATGTTGATGTCCCATTGGACAGATGATCATTGTCCCTTGGCCTGTATGCCTTCTCATTGCACTTTTTATCCACAAACTGTTATCCAGTTTTCCTTGGAAAATTATTAGTCACCTTTATGTAAATTCCTGTTGCTGTTCACCCTGGAGCATGCTAGATCCTAGTTATTTCTCACATGAGAAGTGGCTAATTAAAAAATTAAAGTCTGTAATTCTGAGGGTCTGCCGTTAATATTTCAAGGTTCCTGTTTTGGCTGAATGTGTGAGCCATGGCTATCTCCATCATCAGGAACAGAAATCTTTCATACCTCTATTTCAGATACTTTGAAGTATGAATGCCTGTCTTTTCAAAGTCTCTCTATCCCACAAAATGCATTTTATAGACGACACTAAACATATATTTTAAGTCTGGTTTTTCCCATAAATTTGGTGCAAATCCATGTCCGGCCATCTTCTCATTATGCTGCACAGACAGAAACTTCATTTGATCTATGATTTGCTTCCCACCTCCCACCCCCAACTGGTTTATTTTCCTTACTTGCATTCATTTGACGTTTTAAACTTATATTTTAGATTCTGAATATTCGGTGAGCACAAGACTTAGTGGATACAAGATTTAGAAGAGGGAATCGCAAAAGTCACTTTAAAAAAATTAATCCATTACAACCATTTCAGTCCAGTCTTAACGGACAAATGCGATACATGACTCTAGGATGTTGAGAATTTTCTTGGATGAGGCAAAAAATAAACTCTCCTGTCCTAAATGCTGACTTGGTGGGGGAGGGGGGCGGAGTCCATGAACAGAAGATGCAGGATTGGAGCTGGAAGGGATTTAAGGCTGAAAACACTAGTTACTCCTCTGGCTCCTCCTCCGCCAAGACTGAAACAAGGTACCCTACACAACGCTTCCAGCCAGCAACCGCGTCGTGCCAGGGCGCTGAGGCGAAGGATACACAGTACTCCGCGGTGGTTAGAGCAGAGCATCACTGGGAGTAGCCTAAGGCAGGGATAAATCTAAACGCGACTGTCACGAACTGCATCGCAACCTAGAGTAGTATTCGAGACAATCAGGTTTAAAAAAAAAAAAAATCACACTTCCTGGGGGAATAGCTCAAACTAAACATCCCATTGCAAGTATAACTTTGAATTCAGTCCATTATCCCCTAAGAACAAAACGTTCCTTCTCGGCCTCAAATATCTGACGGTCTGAGGAAACTAAAAGCTCTCTCAAACGTATTCAGCAAGCCGTTTCCTCACACTAGGAAGGTAGCCCTAACCAAAAGCTGTTAGCTTTCACACATACAGCAGGAGGGTAGCCGGGAAGGGCCAAGCTTCTTAAACTGCGGTAGTGCGGGAGCGCGCAGTCGACGTCTGACGTAAGCCTTCCTGCCGCAGAGCATTTCGGGAGGAGCGGCGGAACGTGGGGCTGGCGCCCCTCTGAAGAAAAAACGAGTCCGAGAACGACTATAGGTGCGTGCTCAGTACCCGCTGCAGCTTGGGGTTGCCCAGTTTTTATGGAAACAGCATTGCTCACGCGGAGCGGGGACCACCCCCAGTTTTCCTGAGTTCTAGTGAGACGCACGGTGACGCAGTTCTGGGCGCGCCAATCCCGGGCTGGCTGGGAGGGCGGGCTCTTCAGATTTGAATTCCCAAGCAGTTTAGGGGTTAGGGAACCTCACCGAGGAAGTGAGCGTCACCTGGGGCTAGGCCGCTGCGAGCTGGGGCCGACTTGGGCCAGAGGCGAGAGTCTTGGGGCGCCCAGGTCCCCCTCTCCCCAGCACGAAGCCGAGCCCAGACTGCAGCCGTCTTGCCATTATAGGCCCTTCGTCCAAGGTACAGCCACCCCGCCCCTCTTCCCTCGCCTCCTGCCTCCGGTCCTTTCTGGCGCTGCGAGCCTCAGCGCTTCAGCATTCTGGGCTCTCTCGGACTTCTGTACATTTCTGGCTTTGGCTGTAGTATCACAACTACTCATTCATTCGGGGTGTATTTGTTGCGTGTCTACTGTAGTTATCAAGAGAGTAGACTACTTTCCTTCAGATTCGTTTCGATGGTGAGCGCTCCAGGCTTTTCTTCTAAAATCACTTCTAGAAAAAAAAATTTTTTTTTAAGATTACCAGGTAGGAGAATTGTGTGCGTCACTGCCCGATTCTTCACCTTGGAACCCAGCATCCACAGAGCTAAAGAAACAGTTGATCCATCCAGCTTCTGTTTTCTTCTGATTAAATTACATATTAGTTGCAAATATTTTCAGATGTAAGTAAAATTATTTAGGTAGTGGGAGGCCCCTTCATCAAAGATAAACGCTGCACTTCAAAGGTAAACGCTGTTTACAATTTGGTATACTCACTTACAGATTTTTTGCCCTATGCTTTATGCTCCTGGATGTGTTTGTTTATTTTTGACTTTTTTTTTTTTTACAGAAATTCAATTGTACGTCCTGTTTTGTTGCATTTTAAATTTAGTCTAGTTACTTTCTATGTCAGTATATGCGTGTGTGTGTATATCCTTTTATTGAATACATAGAATTCAGTTGTATGGATGTAGCAGAATTTTGTCCCATATTTATAGACATCTAGATTGTTTCTAGTTAGCCTGGTACTTCAGTGAGCAGCAGAATTTTGTCCCATCTTGGTAGACATCTAGATTCTTTCTAATTAGCTCAGTACTTAAGTGAACATCCTTGTATAGGGCCTGTTTAAGAACTTGGGCTTTGAAATCAGACAGACTGAGGTCCTGCTCTTAACCATTGTAAATGGGACCTTGGACTGGTTATTTAACCACTCAATGCCTTAGGTTCATCATCTTCAAAATGGGAATAATGACAGTATTTATCTCTTAAGAATTGCTGTAAGGTTAAGTAGTATCTGATGTATATGCAGTAGATGTTGACTATTATTATCACATATATATTTGCATTCTTATGTAGATGTTTCTATAAGAAAAATAATTTTAAGTAGAATTTCTTGCCCATTGGCATGCAAACCTATATTTTGAAATTAATCTTTACCAATCTGATAATCATAAGAAGTCTCACTGTTTTAATTTGCAGCTCTTCATTTATTAGTAAAATGGAGTGTCATTTTGACTCATTTATTGGCCTTTTGTATTCCATTAATTGCCATAAATGTCCTTTGGCCATTTTTTGTGTTGATCATTTCTTTAAATTGATTCATTTGGTTTCTTTGAATGTTATCTATATTGGCTCTCAGTGTGTCATGTGCTGCATTTTTCCCCCCAAATGTATCATTTGCCAGTTAACTTAGTGTTCCTCTCATTTTTTTCCCAACTCTAGTCTCCCAGTTTTGGTTAGTGTGCCTTTGATCCATTCCATTATAATTATTATTAATATTACCACAACAGTAAATTCCTAGAACTTTTCATGTCTTCTTAGGAAGAAGAGTAAAAATTACTTTCAGTATCATATCCATGATAACAGTTGTTTAGCCTGCCTTTTACATACTATAAATGCTCATAGCTAGCTTTTTTTATATAATGGTTTTCCCACGTCTGAGTATTTATTTTGAATAAATAGCCATTTTTTCCTAGTACATCAGAATTTCAGTTTTCAGAATAAATTATAAGTATTAGATTTTCCAATATTTTTAAGCAGTTAATGAAGGCACAAGCATACCATTTTAGAATTCACCTTCTCTTCTTCAGTCCTAGAATCTGAGCATCATGATTTATTTTCTTTGTTTTGCTTTTCTGTTAACTAGGAAGAGAATGGGGCTTCAGGTGTTTATTGAGTGGCCTCTACCCAGTGGCTTTTTGTTTTTCTTCTTTATCTATTATGCAAAGCCTCTATGGTCAGAGAAAATCCTGGGTGATTTTTTTTTTTATATATATCCTTCTCTTTTCCACCAACCGCACTGAAACCTGGCAACTATTGGCAACTCTTTTCGCTTCTATTGAGTTGCTCTTTATCACATAAATAAGAAAGAGGTGCTTCTCTTTCTTATTTAAAGAGGAACTTACTGCATCTTTTGGGGAGGGTGAGTGGAATTTGAGGATTTTCAGAATCTTGACTACACACCTCTCAATCCTACTACATGTTTGAATTGAGAATGAAGAAGTTGGGCAACATGAAAGAGAAGAGTTGTGTGCTGGTTCTTGGAGACTTTCACTGTGGCTGTAATTATCTGCCTTTAGATGAAAACAGTTCTGCATGTGTACAGTAGTCCCCACCGCCCCCCTCCATTACCTGCATTTCACTTTCCTCGGCCCACAGTTTCAGTTACCTTCAGTCAACTGCAGTCTGAATATATTAAATGAAAAATTCCAAAAATAAACAATTCATAAGTTTTAAATTGCATGCTTTTCTTAGTAGCATGATGAAATCTCACACTGTCCTGCTAGGGATGTTTATCATCCCTTTGTCCAGCATATCCTACCCATTAGTCACTTAGCAGCCCTCTCGGTTATCAGATGGACTGTCGTCGAGGTATCATAGTGCTTGTGTTCAAGTAACCCTAATTTTACTTAATAATTGCCCCAAAACACAAGAGTAGTGGTGCTGGCAATTTGGATATGCCAAAGAGAAGCTGTAAATTGGTTCCTTTAAGTGAAAAGTTGAAAGCTCCTGACTTAATGAGGAAAAAAAAATTGTATGCTGAGGTTGTTAAGGTCTGGGTGAAAACCGAATCTTCTATTTGTAAAATTGTGAAGAAGGAAAAAGAAATGCACGCAGGTTTTGCTATTGTACCCCAAACTGCAAAAGTTTACAGCCACAGTGCATGATAAATGCTTAGTTAAGTTGGAAAGCATTAAATTTGTGCAATAAGATATTTCGAGTGAGAGAGATGACATTCACATAACTTTTATTACTTTTTATTATTTTTTATTTATTTTTGTTGTGCCGTGTGGCCTGTGGGATCCTAGCTCCCCAACCAAGATTGACCCTGTGCCCTGCAGCATTGGAAGTGCGGAGTCTTAACCACTGGACTGCCAGGGAAGTCCCTATTACAGTATATTGTTATAACTGTTTTATTTTATTCTTTACTGTGCCTAATTTACAAATTAAACTTTATCATACGTATGTACGTAAAGGAAAAAACATAGTGTATATATAGGGTTTGGTACTATCCACAGGTTCAGGCATCCACTGAGGGTCTTATAATATATCCACCCCTGGGAGAAGTGGGGTGGGGGGGGAGGACTGTTGTGCTACAGATTGGGCCTGTTCTTAGTTCTGCTAGTTTATTTGCAGTTTACACTTCCTGCTGAGCATTTCATTAGGTTCTAAGGAATTGAGATTGTGTAAACCTGCACATACTTTGCCTTCTTTCCATGCAATTGTCCCAGTTTATTCATTTTTGTTTTGAGAGCTTAGAGAGAATGGCTAGTGAGTATTACAACTCTCAGCACAGCGTTCCTGTCACTACCACATTGCCAAATGCATAAATATATACATTAATACATTTTGCTGAATTCAGTGGTTTTTGTGTCATTCCCAGGATAACCCTTTTTTGTTAGCTCTTGTTATCGAGGAATATTTCCTTCTTTTTTTCTCTTATAAACTGTTGGATAAAATGGTAATTCGTATATGAATTTTTAACTTGCATATTTGTTTCTTACAGAAGTTACTGTAGATAAAGATACTTGATGTCTTGGGTCTGATTGCATTTGTATTTTCTGAAATAGGCTTTTTATGTTTATATGATGTCAAAGACTGGTTGGAATAGTTATAAATTCAGTGACCAGAGATGCTATAAATCTAGATTTTCAAGTTCTGAGCTCCTCAGGTTGAAATATTTTGTTAATTTACCAGCTGTTACAGAATGTAACTGTATGGTTCATCACCTAGAATCTTAATTTCTAGGTGTGGGAAATAAAATTTATATGTAAGAAGCAAGCTAAAACAAGTCTAAGACCATGTATGCCCAAGTGCGTGATTTCCTCTAAAAATTCTAAGTAGCGGTAAGTGTTTAGAAAATTGGAATGTATATAATTTACTTTTGATTTGAGGTTTTTTTAAAACAAAAACCTCACAATTAAAATGTTCTGCAGCATAACAAAATCAGGATTGGAGATTATTTAACTTAAAAATTGAATGGATTTTTAGCCTTCATTAGGATATATCATTGTAGCTGCTGCCTTAAAATTTAAGTGCCTAAAAGGAAAAACCATATTGGTGAAATTTGATCTTTTATAACTTAATGTAGTGCCATATGCAAATGTCAGTTAATAGTTTTTGATGCAAATATTAGATTGGAACTTCCAGGACTTGAGGTTCAAATAAATTTCCAAAACAGATATTCAAAATTCAGCCCCTAGAGCGATTAAGTAGAAGACTTGGTGAAAGCTGCTTTTTCGTAGAGAAGTAAATTTAAAAGCCAAACTGTTTATCATTTAAAAAGTAGTAAAATGAGGCTTTAACAAAAATATAAAATCTTCGTCTGATTTGTGAGCTATAGATTATCCAGTGTTGTTATGAACCGATTAAACCTTTTAATTAGTATAATGTTGTTATGGAAAGCAAATAAACTTAACTTTTTCTGTACCAAAGCATGGTAAAGGTTGATTTCACATTGAACTACAGGTTCTTCTGGCCCCTTGCTGAAGGTCTATCCTGAAAATTGTGTTTAAGTGAATATTCTGTTAGAGGAAATTTGTTGCTACTGTTTATCAAGATGATTGCAACACCTTTGAAACATCCAGGAATTCACTTGTCTTCAGAGACATCTTCTCAGAGGAGAAATATGCCCATGCATGCAGTCTTTTTTGACAGCATTCCTTCAGGCACACTTACTCCTGTAAAAGATTTGGCGAAATATCAGAAGTCCTCTTTAAAATGGAATGACCATAAAAAGAGTCAATTCCTAGGAATAACAGTTTTTAATAATAAAAATATATTTCAATCTACCATGCTAGCAGAGGCCACCACCTCTAACAGTTCTCTTGATATCAGTGCTATAAAACCCAACAAAGATGGATTAAAAAATAAAGCAAGCTATGAATCACCAGGAAAAATATTTCAAAGAATGAAAGAAAAAGTACTACATAACAAGCAAGAACAAGCATCAAGAAACAGTTTGTTGGAACCACCAAAAAATGAAAGTAATAAAATTTTCACTCCTAACGGAACTGAGGAAGGAGTATTACAGCATACCTACCTCTGTGAAGGAAAGGAAAACAACAAATCATTCCAGCCAGAAGACAGTTCACTAAGAGGTTAGTTTTATTACGTGTTGGTTTAAGAAGTGTTTATTGTGTCTGATACTGTTTTAAGCACTCGGGCGGGATAGAGCAGTGAACAAAATGAACAAAAATCTCTGCCCTCATGAAGCTAGCTTACATTCAGTTGCTGGGAGGCAGATCACCAAATAAGTATTTTTTAGGGTATAATAGAAGAAAAATGCTCTGGAAAGAAAAAGAGTAACCTTGATGGGGAGAGTTGGAGGAGGTTGTAATTTTCAATGGGGTGGTCAATGTTTCAATAAGGTGGCATTTGAGCCAAAAATTGAAGGAGGCACTAGATACAGATATCTTGGGGACTGAATGGGGAAGGATGATCCTTCGGCTGGTACAAATGCCCTGAAATAGAAGCATGTGGACTAGCTGTGAGATTATCATGGGTGAGTGGACAGAGCTGGGAAGGAGTGGATAAATAGAGGGTCAGATAATGCAGGGCCTTATAGGTGAATGTTAGAGTTTGGGCTTTTATTGTGAACAAATTAAGGAGCCACTGGAGAGTTTTGAGCAGAGGAATGACATGATCTGACTTATATTTTTAAATTTGAAATAGTTAATGAAGTAATTCAGTTGAGAGAGGGTGTTGGCTTGGTCAGGTGGTAGCAGTGAAGATAATAAGGAGTGGCCGAATTCCAGATATATTTTGAAGGAAGAGCCAATAGCATTAGCTTAGAGATTGGATGTGGAATATAAGAGGTATAAAGGGTGATTTGTTTGTTTGGTTTTGTTTTTTTTTGCTCGAGCAACTGGAACGATTTAACTGAGGTGAGGCAGACAGAGGTGGAGTGGGGTTGGGGGCTCAGCAATTATGTTTTTTGTCATGTCAATTTTGATATGTCTGTTAAAAATTGAAGTGTAGTTGTGAATTAGGCTTTTGAAAAAAAGTAGTTGGAATTTAGGGAAGTGGTCCAGGTGTGAAAAATACATTTGAGAGTCATTAGCACCTAAATGGTATTTAAAGCTATGAGATTAGATGGGATCATCAGGGAGTAAGTGTACACAGAAAAAACATTCAAGGATGAGTCCTGGGGCACCCTGAAATTTAGAAGTTAGAAGAAAGAGTAGGAAGTACTGAAGGCCACTGAGAAGATGAGGAAGAAGAAAAACCCAAGAAAACAAAATGCTTTTGAGGAAGTTGTCATTGGCTGTGTCTAATGCTGCTAATCAGTCAAGAAAGATGAAGGCTGAGATTTGACTATTGGATTTAGCAACGTGGAAATCATTGATGACTGATGTGGGCAGTTTTGGTGGAGTGATAGGAGCAAAAACGTGATTCAGGAGGGTTCAAGAGAGAGTGTGAGGAGAGAAATTGATGATGGTGAACATAGTTCTTTTTGAGGGAAGCAGAGAAATATGGGAAGTATGGTTTAAGAAGATCTTGTTGTTTTTAATGATTGGTGAAATAACATCATCTTGGTGTGCTTTTGGGAATGATCCACTAGGGAAGGAAAAACTGAGATTTGTAGTATGATATTCTTGAGTAGTTGAGAGGGAATAGAATCTGAAAGTGGATGTTTGGCCTTTGCTAGGAACATAAACAGAACATCAAACAAGAAGGTAGGCAGTGTTATGTGACTTCAGAAATAATCTGAAATACGAAGTCAAGTCATCAGTTGAGAGTGAGAATGGGAAGCAGGTATTGAAGTTTGAGGAGGTTTGAATAGTGTAGGAGAGCGAAAGAGTAAATGGCCTAGGCCTTATTTCCTGGGCAATGTTAAGGACTTACTTGAGATTTGTGGGCATGAATTTAGATAAGACCAATCAGTATGGTTGTGAGTTTTCCTCTAGCTGCATAGGTGCTGGTGGGGAATAGGAAGGGGGTTGGATTTTATCAGGACTGTAATTTTGCCAAATACAGGCATCCTTGTTTTATTGCAGTTCACTTTATTGCTCTTCACAGATATTGCGGTCTTTATAAATTGAAGGTTTGTGGCAATCCTGTGTTGTCAGATAATTGTTACCATTTTTAAACAGTAAAGTTGCTATAAAAAAATTGTGTTTTTAGCAATAATTTTTTAAATAAAGGTATGTACATTTTTTTCTTAGACATAAGACTGTTGCACTCTTAATAGACTACAATATAATATAAATACAACTTTCATATGCATTGGGAAATAAAATTCACATGACTCACTTTATTGTGATACTCACTTTATTGCAGTGGTCTGGAACTCAACCCACAATATTTCCGAGGTATGCCTGTAGGATGATGTGAAAAAAGGACAAAGGAGTTGGGGTGTGTGTGCAAGGGGGTGGTCACAATTGGCCATGAAATTTAAGTTGGTTAGACAGAGAAAAGAAGACCTGAAGGAGGTGAAGAAGTGTGAAGAAGTGTAGGTCTTGTTGGGATAGTCAGTGAATTTGAGAGAATGATCTGGAAAGATATAAGGTGATCAGAAATTGGGACACTTGAAATTGAGATTTTAATGAGTTGCAATAATTGATAAAGATACTTTACATGCATTATTTCTTTTGATTCTTTGAGCAAACACTATGGTTACATGCTTATTTAATAGTCTCGGAGTTGGAGCTTTTAAATATGTCACTTCTGCTCTGTGTCTCACAGGTAATAAGTGCTGGGCTGAGAATTAATTACAGGTATCTATTAGAAAGCCCACGCTCTTAACTACTGTACGATAGATTGTGGGTATATTGTTGCATTGCAAAGACAGTGATATATTTTGACACAAAAAGCAGAGTTTTCTAAGGGAGTTTAGGATAGAGGTGGGGGAGTATACAAAATAATCTCATACAGTCTAGGAAAAAAGGGAGAAGCAAATGAAATAATGTATATTAAAGCATGTTTTATATGTAAAGTGGAATTAGAGAGAAGTAACTGACTACTTTGAGAATCTGATGAATCTTTCCCCAGAAAATGCACATATATACAAACACAGATTTTGTATATATTTTCAGAGATCTTTTGGAGAGTCTCTGCATGGATCCTTGGACTCTCAAATAAACAGACCAAGTTCTATATAGCATGTTATTTATATTTGATTGAGTTACCTACTCATCTTTACTACATTGCTTTTTCATTTCTAGTAGAATGAATTAAAGAAACAGAAACTTATCCTTCTTTTATGACACATCATTATAATAAAATCTTTATATTAAGGTTTCTAAGGCCAAAGCAGCATACTTATTAAAGTATAATCACTACTAATTTTTTCAAGTGTAATATTTAAAATTAAACATATAGGGCTTCCCTGGTGGTGCAGTGGTTGAGAGTCTGCCTGCCGAAGCAGGGGACGTGGGTTCGTGCCCCGGTCCAGGAAGATGCCACATGCCGCGGAGCGGCTGGGCCCGTGAGCCATGGCCGCTGAGCCTGCCTGTCCAGAGCCTGTGCTCCGCAACGGGAGAGGCCACAGCAGTGAGAGACCCGCGTACCGCCCAAAAAAAAAAAAAAAAAATTAAACATATAAAATAATTCAGTTTTTCCTTCTCTGGTACAAATTAAGTTGATTACCTTCCCCTTTTTGTGTGAAAGAAATTCATTTCTGTATTCAAGAAACAAAACTAACCATCTAGGATGTAAAGCAGAATAAAATGTAAATAATACTATTAGTTCCTATTTTTCTAGTTGATAAGCCTACCAGATTTGTGCCTTTGAAGACCTGCTAAAGAGATGTCAAAGAAGTATAAATTATGGTTTAGTCTGCTACTGAATCTCAACATTTTGATTTTTAAAGTATAAGTTACAACTTTTCAACTGTTCTTCCACATTTTAGAAATTTCCAGCAACCAGAAGCAAAATCAGAATTTTCAAGGCTGGATGGCACTTCATATATAACCTTAACACTGATTTGTAGCAGAAACAGAATGTTATTCCAGATGTCTAGGCTTCTAAGTTCAGTAGTATACTTTTGTCTAGAGTTGGCAAGTAATGTGGAGAAGTTTTAAAAAAATTTTTTCTCAGCATAATGTAGGTATAGATAATCTGTTGAAGGCATGAGACAATAATAAAGGGAAAAAACTTAATGTAACTGTCATATATTCCGTAAGTATACACTATTGGTTGGATCATTACTGAACCTAAGTCTATTCCAAGATTTTTTTTAAGGCAGTTTTTTCTTCTCAGTGACTAATACAACTCAACTTCTTTCTTTTAAAAAAAAACAACAAAAAACGTAGCCTCAGTCCAAGAAGTTCCTTCAGAATCATCAAATAATATTTTCCTGTCAGTCAAGCAAAAGATTCAATATCAGCAGGAAAAGAAGGCACCTCTGTGCAATTTAACTTATGGTAAAGTGCTTTTTGTTTTGTTTGTTTGTTATTTCAATGTATAGCTAAATGTGCTAGATAAAATTATTTCCCCTGTGTAGGCAACAAGCATTGACTGGATAAAAGATTGAGTTGTAAAAGCCAGCTGCACTCAGAGAAAGACTAGGCTTGAGGGTGGAACATTTCTAACCTGAAGACTTTAATATAAACAGTTTTACAAAACAAATGAACAAACATAACAAAACAGAAACAGACCTATAGATATACAGAACAAACTGGTAGTTGCCTGGGGCGGGGGAAATGAGTGAAATAGATGAGGGAGATCAGTAATACAGATTCCCAGTTATACAATAAATAAGTCACGGGGATTTCATATACGGCATAGGGAATGTGGCCAATCATATTGTAATAACTTTGCATGGTGACAGATGGTAACAAGTTATTTTGGTGATCCTATGTTATGTGTTATTTGTAATGTGTAAAAATACTGAATCCTTATGTTATATACCCTGAAACTAATATTTAAGTCAATTATACTTCAGTTTTAAAAAGGAAAAAAATATTAGAAGTTTTCAGTTGTTCTGTTGCTCTCTTTTAATTTCATATTATCCTTCTATAAATTTTGTTTGGTTTTGTGTTTTTTGCAGAGCTTCCAATTCTGAACCAAGAACATGAAAATGATTCAGCTGCAGGAGTCTCAAACAAGGCATTAACTAGAGCTCAGTTGGCTAGACAAGTTCTTCACTCTAAGGAGAATACAGTTGCAACCACTAAGTCCAAAAAGGACACATTTGTTTTAGAAGGCACTGATTCTACCTGTGAAAAATCCCAAAATACCACCATTGAGACTCTCTGTGTTCCTTTTAAAAACAGCAGTCAATTAATGGTTTCTGATGATAGTAAGATTACAACAGAAGGCACTTCAAAACAGGAAATTAAGGAAGGAAATGAGAAAACAATGCCCAGGGAGACTGATCTTCCAGGTTCCATGAATGATACATGTAAAATTGTGCTTGCAACTCCAAGATTTCATATAGGAATACCTCAGAGATCCAAAAGCAATGCCTGGAAACTTTCTCCAAGTACATGCCAAGCTATTACTAATGGAGTTAAAAAAAATAAGGTAGGAAAACTTTTAAGGCAGATGTATATTTGTTTTTACCCCCATTCTTCAAGAGCATGAGCTCTTTTGCTTTCTCATTAACAGTATCTTCATTTTGGAGTTTTGATATTAGTGTATAGGCAGTGTGGCCTAGTGAAAAGAACAGTGGATTAAAAGTAAGACCTAGGCATTAACTCTTACTTTGCTCTATTACTAGTACAGTCTTCAACTCCCTTTGGGGATGAACAGTGAGGTATTCTTAAATTTTATTTTTCCTGATTCTTGGGCTTCTATTAACAGAGCAATTAAAAGAAGAGTTACAGCATCTGAAGATTTGAGAAGTTTTTCTGTTGTAATACAGAGGGATCAATGAAAGACTTTAGACCATCAAACTATGTTATATTAGGATAAGTTCTCTGAAGGAAGTATAATAGAAATTCAAGTTCAAGGAGGAAGATACAATGTAACCTTTCCAATTGGTAAAGGTTTGAGCCTTTATTTTTAAAAGGATGATTTGTAGGTATCAGACTGAGATGATATTTGAATTCTGTCTAAATTTTTTTTTTAATTTATTTATTTATTTTCGGCTACGTTGAGTCTTCATTGCTGTGCAAGGGCTTTCTCTTGTTGAGGTGAGAGGGAACTACTCTTTGTGGTGGCTTCTCTTGTTGCAGAGCACGGGCTCTAGGCGCGCAGGCTTCAGTAGTTGTGGCACACAGGCTCAGTAGTTGTGGCTTGCGGGCTCTAGAGCACAGGCTCAGTAGTTGTGGCGCATGGACTTAGTTGCTTTGCGGCATGTGGGATCTTCCCAGACCAGGGCTCTAACCTGTGTCCCCTGCATTGGCAGGCAGATTCTTAACCACTGTGCCACCAGTGAAGTCCCTGTCTACATTTCTAAGAGCGATATAACAGTTACAGTTTCGTATCTCAGTGTATTTATTGGAAATTGCATTATTTGCAAATGTTTAGACTTACGAGGAAAAGTTTTAGATGTTGTCTTAAAAATATGAGGTGGATTAAGTAAAAGATTTAAAGACATCTGTTCTAAGAGACCCTACAGTACTAATTCCATCATCTCTATAGTACTGTTTACCTCAGCTACTACACAAAGTCCAAGCCTCCCAGGTCTCTACACAGTTCTGTACATGCCTTAGTCTGACCCAGTCTCTCACTCATCTTTAACTCTCCCAACATTACATTGCTCTCTTGAACTCGAGTTACAGCATTAGCAAAATGTTATATTCTCAATCTTCTATGAACATTTCTTAACTTTGCTCTAACTAAAATTATGGCTGTTTCTCTTAAATGGTGGCTCTTTTTTCTCCCATATCCCATATTCTGTTGGACCTAGAGATGATATAATGTGCGTTCCTCTTGTTCCTCATCCTTGTTGCAGGTCATTTTTCCTTCTCTCTAAAACCACTCCTTCCCCCTCCCTAACTTTTGAAGCATGTGTCATAAGGCTTTACCACTCCCTCTGTCCTTCTGTAGTCATCTATAGTGCAACCTCCTAGTCATGAGCTTGCATCCTGTTGAAGGGTTTTGACACCTGTTACTCTTTCCTCTGCTACTGCTTCTGTCGTCAACTCTTGTGACATCAATATCCATGTAGATAATCTATCCAGCCTCCTTGAATTCTTGATTTTCAGAGACATTCTCCCTACCAATACCCTCAACTCTAGTCATACCCATCCCTTGTCTTTGCCAGTCCATGCACCAGCTCCTCACTTTCAAGCATCCCACTCTCACTATTAAATCCTGTGTGCTCAGATCATTCTACCTCTAGTACTTTTCCCCCATCCCCACCATCAATACTCCACCCCACTAAGACAACCTTCAGTTCATCAAATCTTTTCTGTCCTCATTTCTCTTACGTTACATAGAGTCCATGGTCCATCATTAAAATCATCCCCTTGACTAAACTCAGTTCTGTTTATTGCTTTTCCTTCTGTCTTCCTCTGGCAAAATTGTAACCCTGGTTAAATTTTACTCTTTTTTTTTTTTGCTATACATCTGTACCTGAGAAGTAGAAGATGACTGGAACAAAATGTACAACGATGTTGACTAGTCTCATTTTAAAATTGACAACAAACCTTAAATGGGCTCTCAGTATTGCCCATCAGTCCTGCTAGATTTCACTTGTCAATCCACCCCACGCTCTGACTTTCCTAGAGGAGTATGCCACTCTTATTCTCTCTTAAAACCTCCAAACCTTTTCTTTCCTCCTCATTCTCAGTTCATTGAGAACCTCATATTCCCATCACCAAATCTATCAGTCTGTTTGCTGCTATATCCACATATTCTGTGTTTCCTTCTATTAAAATGGATGAACAGTTTGTGTTCCTTTTCAAGGCCAGTTCATTTCCTCCTACCACCTAAAGGATTTTGTCCTTCTTCCCTCAAATTTTTCCTCTCTTCTGCATCATTCCCATTAGTATATAAACATGCTGAAACATGACCTGCGTTTTTTAAAAAATATGAAGAAAAAGTCTACCTTCCTTTTACTCCATATCACTCCAGCTACCACCCCTTTTTTTGTTTGCTTGTTACAGCAAAACACCTTGAACGAGGTATATGTATTCACAGTGATCATTTCTTCTTATCTCATTCCCTATTGAACAAGTTCCACTTTGGACATTCATATTCACTACGCCATGAAAATTGCTTTTTTCAGGTTCACCAATGATTTCCATATCATTAAATCCAATGATTATTCTTATTCCTTATTCTGTCACTCATGGGGGAGGTTAACACAGTGAATCAGAACATCCTTCTCAAAATTTTGTATTGCTTTTTTGCTTAGGTTCTAGGAACTCTCTCCTAATTTTCTGCTACCTCACTGGGCATTCTCACTCCCCTTTGCTACTTTCTCCTGTAACAACCTGTAAATGTTGGATTCCCTAGAATCCTAGAAACTGATTCTCTCTAGACTATTATTATCCAGTGCCATAGCTTTAAATTCCATTTCTCTGCTGATAGCTGCCAAATATATATCTCCAGCCCAGAACATTCTTGTAAACCCTACTCACATATGCAATTATCTGTACAGCTTCTCTATTGATACCTAATAGGCATCTCAAATTTAACATTGTGTCCCATATTGGTAAATAGTAATACCATTTCACCAAATACTTAGGTAAAAATTTTAGGTTCATTTTGGGCTTTTTTTTCTATCTCTCTCTTTCTCTGTCTCTCTGTCTCTGTCTCTCTCTCTCATACTGCACATCTAAACTGTGAAGAAATCCTGTTGTCTCTGCTGTCCTGAATCTGACTCCTTATTGCTCAACCACTGCCTCCTAGTCCAAGGCACAGTAATCTCTTGGATTACTACAGTAGCCTTATAGTCTCCCTGTTTCCACTATTGCCTCTCTCCCCTTCAGTCTGTTTTCTAAATAGAGGCCAGAATCTTTATATATAGGCCAATTTCTACCCAGCAGCCCCTTAATAGAATATTAAATCATGTCACTCCTCTGCTCAAAATCCTCTAGTAACTTCTCACCTCAAGAGAAATCACTGGGACTTCCCTGGTGGTCCAGTGATTAAGACTCCACAGCACGTTCATTGGCTGTGAGTGGGGGATGGGGGGGCGCATGGGTTCGATCCCTGGTTGGGGAACTAAGATACTGCATGCCGCGTGGCGGCCAAAAAAAGAGAGAGAAAACACTAAACCTTTACCATAGCTTGTAGGACTCTACATAATTCAATCCTGGAGATATCCAGCCTCATCTCATCTCTCTTGCTTACTCTTTTCAAGCTACTGTGCCCTCCTTGCTACCTACTTAGGGCCTTTGTACTTGTTCCCTCTACCTGGAAGAATTACTCCCAGATATCCATATGGCTTATTCCTTACTTCATTCAGTTCTTTGTTCCAAGACCTTCCCTGACTATCCTGTCTAAAAAAAAAAATCCTCCATTTATACTTATTTTTAATATTATCACTGCCTGACATTTTATTATTTATTTGTCCATTTATTTGAATATCACCACCACCACTCTGCTTGTTTCCAGCCCCCTCACCAACCCTCACCACCACCACACATACAACACAAATGTTGGCTCTAAAGAGGGTGGCCTTTTTATTCTGTTTCTGGATGAATCCCATGCCTAAACCAGTGCCTGGAGCATAGTAGAGCTCAACAAATGTTTGATGAATGAATATTTGATTTTTTTTCTTAAATAATTTATTTTTGGCTGCATTGCATCTTCATTGCTGTGCACGGGAGTTCTCTAGTTGCAGCGAGCGGGGGTTATTCTTCATTGCAGTGCACAGGCTTCTCATTGCAGTGGCTTCTCTTATTGCGGAGCACAGGCTCTAGGCATGCGGGCTGCAGTAGTTGTGGCTCCCGGACTCTAGAGCACAGGCTCAGTAGTCGTGGTGCCCTGGCTTAGTTGCTCCACGGCATGTGGGATCTTCCTGGAGAAGGGATCAAACCCATGTCCCCTGCATTGGCAGGCAGATTCTTAACCACTGCGACACCAGGGAAGTTCCGATTTTTTCTTTCTTTTTTTAACAACATAGTTTGTTTTGTTTTTTGTTTTATTTTGGCTGTGCAGGGTCTTAGTTGCAGCATGTGGGATCTTTAGTTGCTGCGTGAGGACTTCTTAGTTGCGGCATACGGACTCTTAGTTGCAGCATGCATGCGGGATCTAGTTCCCCAACCAGGGATAGAACCCGGGGCCCCCTGCATTGGGAGCACAGAGTCTTACTGGACCACCAGGGAAGTCCCTTGGTATTTTATGTAAGCAGTATGATACAGGATCATGGAGCCAGAGTTCCTAGATTTGTAACCCATCTGTGCTACTAACTAGCTCTGTGTGATACGGGCAAGTTATTGAACTAGACTTTACAGAGTTTCTTTATCTATGAAATGAAGATAATTGCACCTGCCTCCTAGTGTTATGAGAATAACATGAGTCAGTGTATCTTAGATGCTTGGAACACTGCCTACTGTTAGCTTTTATTGTTAATACCATCTCCATCTGATAGATTCTTTGATATATCTTATAGTTCCAAATGCAGAAGTAGGAAAAAAAATTTTATTGCCTCTTTCCCAAGTCTTACCTGTAATTTTTTAAATGAATACCCTTCTATTTTAGTTTCCTGACTCAGCATAAAACTACCACAGAATAGTTTGTCTTTATATGTAAGTTTATAATTTTATATATAAAATAAATGGCGACTCAAAGTATGACTTTTATGGATGTATTTGTCATCAGAAATAGTTCATTATTAGATTGTTACACAATAAAAGCAATAATTTCATAACACAGTTGTTTACAGAAATCTTCCTTTATAGTAATGTAGGATTTTACTTGTCCTAAAATAAAGAATTCTCTGAGCTGTTCAGTTGTTTGCTTTGGAATAGAATACTAAATATAGATTACTAGCAGTCACCTTTATAGGAAATTGAATGCAACTCCAAATCAACTTTGTAAAAAAACAAAAAAGCTCTAATTATATAAGGGTAAGAGTGATGGTGAAATGTATATTACACAACTGTTTTTTTCTCCAAGTTATTGGGTCTTTTGTGAGTTTGGGTATTTTAATGGATACCTTAGGATTTTAGGTGTTTTTTTCCCCCTAGTGGTTAAGAGTATTTGACATAAGAATATTTAAAGTATAATTGATTCTGGATTGTAGAGCAAACTTTGCAGTACAACCTCAGTTCAGTCTCTCTCCATTCATCTTTTTTTTTTTAATTTATTTATTTATATTTTGGTTTTGGCTGCATTGTGTCTTTGTTGCTGTGCACAGGCTTTCTCTACTTGTGGAGAGCAGGGGCTACTCTTTGCTGCAGTGCGCAGGCTTCTCATTGCGGTGGCTGGCTTCTTGTTGCGGAGCACAGGCTCTAGGTGTGCGGCCTTCAGTAGTTGTGGCACGCAGGCTCAGTAGTTGTGGCTCCCAGGCTCTAGAGCACAGGCTCAGTAGTTGTGTCTTAGTTGCTCCGTGGTATGTGGGATTTTCCCGGACCAGGGCTTGAACCCATGTCCCCACACTGACAGGCAGATTCTTAACCACTGTGCCACCAGGGAAGTCCTCCATTCATCTTTTGTTCAATTATGTATAGGAGTTTTTACCTTATTGCTATTTAAAATAGAATGTGATTCTTACGTAGATGAACACTAAGGACTCATTTGGATTACTCGTCTACGTTTTTTCTTTTAATTTAATGTAAATTGATTTTGTAATGCATATGCTACAAGTAATACAAAAAATAACATAACTTCATTTTATGCTTAATTAGGTAGTCCAGCTACAGGAATGGATGATTAAAGTCATCAATGATAACACTGCTATATGTGTAGAAGGAAAATTGACGTAAGTGTAACTTTTCGGTATTCTTTTAATAAAATTTGTGATAAGATATACTTGTGTGTAAGAGCTTAAAAGGAGATGCATGACAAATTGCATCTTGGTACAAAACAAAGACTTTCTAATGAGGTTACAAACTGATGGCAGTAAAGTAAAATGAATATGACCATTGTGATTGTAACCAGCTTTCTTGCTTTTGTCTGTTAACTCAAATTATTTTTAAAATAGTGACAGCTCCAATTTGTATACACAGTGCTTTATTTTTTTCAGAGGTTCTAATAAGTGAACTGGTATTATCTGCTTAATTATATATGATTAGTTAATATTACTACATGCATTTCAGTCCAGATTCTCACATCTAAATTGGGACAACCAGATATAAATTACTGATCCAGAAAAGAAATCAAAATATATAACACTTTGCCATACAGCTACATATTAAGTAATCATTGGCACTTTCTGGTTCTCCCTAAAGCGAAAGCATCATCTGGTAAGTGGGCTTTGCCTAGTTCTGCTACTCTATTAGCACAATTTCCTATTCTTCAAAACCAATTTTCTTAGTAGTTAAAAAAAATTGTAATAAAAGGTTGTAATAAAACAATACAGTGTATCACTGTTCAAGATACTTACCTGCAAGTTTATAAGTTAAGTGTATAAAATCTGTCTTGCTCACTTTATTTCTGCCTGCCTTGCACCTGTTTCCTTAATATCCAGAGGCAGCATTGATTGCCCTTGTTGGAATCCCATTACTGCTCTTTACTGGCTGTATGAGTTGGGCAAATTACTTATCCTCTTTCAGTCTCATTTTCTTCATTTGCATGATGACAATAATAGTATGACCTACCTTTTGGGTTATTTTGAGGATTAAATGAGTTAATATTTATAAGACTTTGAGAACAGTACTTTTAGAGTACTATTTAAATATTTGTTAAATAAAATAAATAAAGATAGAACAGAAGACGAGAATATTGTGTTAAAGTATAATGTATGAATTTAATTCCATTTGACCAAACTAAAGAACTTAACTTTCTTATTTATTACATTTATATTTAGAATGTTTCTTATTAGTTATCTAATGAATCAAAGAATGTTCAACATTTATCTAATACATCGTCATACTTTGTTTTTTTCTATTTTATATTTATTCTTAGTTTCACGTAAGGAATTATGAAGAGTAGATTTGTGGGTCAGTGATTTGATACTGCAGTTTGTTTTTTCCCAATTTGAACCTCTTTTTGGTACTTTCCAAAGAGGAAGGTAAAGACATTTGGCTTTGTAGTGAGGGGAAAAAACACAAGATTAGAATAATCCAAACCATATAACTGCGTGAAAGCTAACACAGTATAGCCCCTGAGGAGAGGGACAGGGAAATCATCCTTTGGAAGCTGAGCATCAGTTGTTAGCACCAGATGAAGAAGGCTCTGCTTTCTTGCTAATGATATATTTTATACTAGGGGTATAGTTTGGCCACAATACAGTTTCTTGGTACTCTGAGGATCACATTAGCCAAGAGGTTGAGTTGTGTTGCAATGTTTGGCCCTCAAATGTTTTGTAACTAGATTAATAGTATTGTAGCTGGAGGGCAAATTTATTACTTTCTGTTATAAATTTACATACTTATATATGTACATTGTGACTCTTGGTAAAATGTGAATGTTTTGGTTTTAACTAAGCTATTTTTTCTCCTAGAGACATCACTAACATATATTGGCACAGTAATGCAATTATAGAACGGATTAAGCACAACAAACTTAGGACTTTATCAGGCAACATGTATATATTAAAAGGAATGATAGACCGGATTTCCATGAAAGAAGCAGGTAAAAACTGTCATTACTAATTGATGAATTAGTTTACTAAGTGAAACAATTAACCATATATCTAACAGTGATATACATTTTTTTGCTTTTTACTAGGTGTTTTAAAATTATATATCAAAACTAAAAATTAAAAATAAAATTGCCAACATTATGTAAAACTGTTCTGTATGTTGATCCTTTCCTCTGGTTTAATCACTCTTATTGACAGTTTAAGTCCAGTAATTTAAAAAACATTCAAGTCAAATGTTCCTTGTTTGTGAGAAATTGTAAGAATAAATTATAAGAATATAATTTAGCTCCCCAATTCCTCTCTTTGTTGAACCTGCCCAGTACAACCCCAGTCCTGATACAGTCTAATTTTCTGCCTATGCCTTGTACACAGCTAAAGTGACTAAAGAAAAACACATCTGAGTAGTCCACCTTAAATTTATGATTACCAGCAACAAGTTGTGGTCACTTAGTGCCCCTTGGTATCCTACCACAGCTCCCTAATCCGTTCACTCTCGCATCATCCTTGATAACTGTTTCATATTTTTACACATCTCCTACCTCCCTCTCTCATCTGGGTGGGTAGGGGAGCAAGAAGAGGACTTGAGCAATAGGAACAATCAAAAGAAAACCTCTCTGTCACATTTGCTCACCTGCTTGTATCTGTACCTGCTTTTATTGTGGACAAACTTTCCATGTTCCTGTCTGTGTCCACCTATTTATGCTTCAGCTCCTATCCTCTTTTACTCAAGGATATTACTCCAGTAATTCTCCTTTCTCCTATCAAAAAAAAAAAGAAAAACAAAAAGCCCTCTTTTGAGTAAGAAATCAGGGTTGTTAGAATGCATTTGTATTTAAGAGATCATCAACTTAAAATAATTCTATATATATACTATATATATATATATATATATATATATATACTATGTAATATATATACATATACACACACGCTATATATAAACCTCATGGTAACCACAAACCAAAAGTCTGTAATAGATACACAAAAAAAGAGAAAGGAATCCAAATATAACACTAAAGATAGCCATCAAAAGAAGAAAGGAGGGCTTCCCTGGTGGCACAGTGGTTAAGAGTCCGCCTGCCGATGCAGGGGACGTGGGTTCATGCCCTGGTCTGGGAAGATCCCACATGCCGTGGAGCGCCTGGGCCCGTGAGCCATGGCCACTGAACCTGCATGTCCGGAGCCTGTGCTCCGCAACGGGAGAGGCCACAACAGTGAGAGGCCCGTGTACCGCAAAAAAAAAAAAAATAAGAAGAAAGGAACCAAAAACTATAAACACAACCAGAAAAACTGCTAACGCAACCAGAAAACAATTAACAAAATGGCAGTAACTACTTTAAATGTCACTTTAAGTGCAAATGGACTAAATGGTCCCAATCAAAAGACATAGAGTGGCTGAATGGATAGAAACACAAGGCCCATATATATGCTGCCTACAAGAGACTCACTTCAGATCCAAAGACACATGCAGATAGAAAGTAAGGGGATGGAAAAAGGTATTCCATGCAAATGGAAATGAAAAGAAAGCCAAGTTAGTGATACTTATATCAGACAAAACAATTCAAAACAAAGTTTGTAACAACACAAAAAAGGACATTACATAATGGTAAAGGGCACAATCCAAAAAAAACATATAACAATTGTAAATATATATGCACCCAACATAGGAACACCTAAATACATGAAGAACAAAGCTAGAGGCACCATACTCCCTGACTTCAAACTATACTGCTAAGCTACAGAAATCAAGACAGTATGATACTGGCACCAAAACAGCCACATAGATCAACTAAACAGATTAGAGGCCCCAGAAATGAACCCATGCTTATTTGGTCAATTAATTTATGACAAAGGAGGTAAGAATATAATGGAGAAATGACAGCCTCTTCAATAAATGATGCTGGGAAAACTGGTTATCTACATGCAAATGAATCAAACTAGACTACTTTCTCATACCATGTACAAAAATAAACCCAAAATGGATTAAAGACTTAAATGTAAGGCCTGAAACCATAAAACTCCTAGAAGAAAACACAGGCAGTAAACTCGTTGACATATGCCTTAGTATTTTTCTGGATCTGTCTCCTCAGGCAAGGGCAACAAAAGCAAAAAATAAACAGATGGGACTACCTCAAACTAAAAAATTTCTGTACAGCAAAAGAAACTGTCAACAAAATAAGGCAACCTGCTGAATAGGAGGAGATATTTGCGAACTATATTACTGATAAGGGATTAACACCCAAAATATACAAAGAACTCATACAGCTCAATATCACAAGAAGAAACAACCCTTTTCCCAAAAAAGACATACAGACGGCCAACAGATACGAAAAGATGCTTAACATCACTAATCATCAGGGAAACGCTAATCAAAACCATAATGCGATATCACCTCATGCCTGTGAGAATGGCTATTATCCAAAAGACAAGAAATAACATGCGTTGGTGAGGATGTGGAGAAAAGGGAACCCTTATGCAGTGTTGGTGGGAAAGTAAATTCCTTACAGCCACTAGGAAAAACAGTATGGGAGTTCCTCAAAAAATTAAAAGTATAACTACCATATGATCCAGCAATCCAGTTCTGGGTATTTTTCCAAAGAAAACAAAAGCACTAGTTGAAAAGACAAATGCACCCCTATGTTCATTGCAGCATTATTTACAATAGCCAAGATACAGAAACAGCTTAAGTGTCCATAGATGGATGAGTGGATAAAGAAGATGTGGTGGGACTTCCCTGGTGGCGCAGTGGCAAAGAATCCGCCTGCCAGTGCAGGGGACACAGGTTTGAGCCCCGGTCCGGGAAGATCCCACATGCTGCAGAGCAACTAAGCCCGTGCACCACAACTACTGAACCTACGCTTATATATATATATATATATATATATATGTACATATATATATATGTACATATATATACACACACAAAAGAATACTGTTCAGCCATAAAAAAGAATGAAATCTTGCTATTGTGACAACATAGCTGGACCTAGAAGGTAATAAATTTTAAGTGAAATAAATCAGAGAAAAACAAATAACATATGATTTCACTTGTATGTGTAATCTAAAAAATAAAACAAATGAACAAACAGAAACAGACTCATAAAGAGAACAGATGCTTGCCAGAAGGGAGGGAGGTCAGGGAATGAGTGAAATAGGTAAGGGAGGTTAAAAGATACAAACTTCCAGTTACAAAATGAGTCACAGTGATGACATGTACAGCATGGGGAAAGGACGTATAATCACAGTATTCTAATAGGTTCTGCAGTGAACAATATTCACATTGTTATAATGATGCAAACAATCTTTGATATAATTAAAATTATTGTAAAAATGTGGGGAGAGGGTGAGGAAGGAGAGGTGCAGATGCTAAATCTTCATCTCATAACATTTATAAATTTTAAAATTGCTTTTTTCTTTTTATTGTATCTATATGAGCTGCTAGATGTTAACTAAACATATTGTGGTAATCATTTGACAATATGTGTAAATCAAACCGTCATACTGTACACCTTAAGTTTATAGTAATGTATGTCAATTATTTCTCAATAAAACTGGGAGGGGGGGCCCTCTTTTAACCACACTTCTTTCAGCCACTGTTGCTCTCATTTACAGCAAAACAGCTCAGACGATTTGTTATACTTAGATCGAATTCCTCTTGAATTCTTTCTCATTTTTTCTTGAATTCTCTTTAATCACGCATTAATCCTCAATTCTTCACCAAAACAGCCCTTATCAAAGTCACTGGTGGCCCCCACATTGCTAAATCCAGTGTACACTTGACACAGTTAATCACACCTACCTTCTTGAAACACTTTCTTTACTTGGCTTCTGGAATACCATATTTTCATACTGCCTCATTCCCTGTTCCTTCTTAGTTTCTTATTTTTCTTTCTTCTTTGCCTCTGAATGATGGGATAGACTACGGCTCTTTCTATACTCAGTGCTGTGCTGATTTCTTTTAGGCTTAAATCTCATTCATATTTTGACAAATGCCAAATTTTATCTGTAATGAAGAATAGTCCCTGAGCCACTCAACTCATTTTCTGTCTGCTTATTTGACATCTCCACTAGGATGTCTACAGATGTCTCAGAGTTAATATGTCTAAAACCTGGTCTTCTTCCTTAAATCTATATAGCCTACAGTCTTCCTCTCTTTCCATGGTTCCAGTGGCTAGCCAGTTTCCTCAGTTTCTCTCACACTCACATCTAGTACGTCAGTACATCCTACTGGCATTATCTCCATGATATATCCAGAACCCAGGCCTCTGCTGCACCGCTGTGGTCTGGACTTTCCTCATCTTTTGTCTGAATCATTGCTGTAACCTCCTAACTGGTGTCATTGTTTCTCCCTATGTACTTCCACAGATTGTTCTCAAAATAGCAGCTAATTCAGTCCTGTTAAAGTAAGTCAAATTCTGTGACTCTTCCACTCAGAATTTTTCTATAGCTTCCCATCTCACCCAAAGTAAAACACTCGGTTTATAAAATGACCCCAAGGCTTTATAATCTCCCCCAACTACCTCTGTTACCTATCTGAGTAGCCTCTCCTCACTCCACTTCAACTACACTGATTTCTTTGTCATTCTACAAACAGGCCGGGCACACTCTTGCTTCATACCCTTTCACTTTGTTCCCTCTGCTTCCACTGCTTTAACCCTATATTGCCACATTGCTCACTCCTTCGTGTCCTAGGCCTTTACTCAAATGATGCTATTTCTGTGTGAATGTCTCTGTCCTTTTTTGAAAAGCTGCCTGCCCCCTTTCTCCTCCTTTAGAATGAACACACTGGTATCCCTATTCCCCTTAACTGCATAATTTTCTCCACAGCATCGATGACCATCTAACAAACGAGGTGTTTTACTTATTGGTTTGCTTTCTGTTTAGAAGCCAGTTTTCATGAAGGCAGGGATTTTTGTTTGTTTTGTTAACTGCTGAATCCTCAGTATCTATGACAGTGCCTGGCACATAGTAAGCAATAAGTATATATTTTTAAATTATTTAATGAATTAATGACATCACTTTAAAATCTAGTAATTTTTGTTTGTTTATCATTAAATAGGTTACCCAAATTATCTCATAAGGAAATTTATGTTTGGATTTCCAGAAAAATGGAAAGAGTACATTGATAATTTTTTAGAACAGTTAAGGTAAAGTACCTTCTAACTTTTTAAAAAACAACTTTATTAACGTATACTTTACATTTGATAAACTGTATCTTTTAGGAATAAAATTTGATGAGCTGTTTACAGATGTATATATTCATGTAACCAATGTAAAGTGGTTTTAATTTGTATTTTTGGAAATGCCAGTTTTGAAGCTGTCTTTGATCATAGACTTTGAGAAGGCAGTAACACTTTACTAGAACTTCTGTAATATGGAATAAATCTAAAAGGAAAATAAAACCTTTGATGTATTTCAAGGAGTCATCCACAATCACTTACCCTTCAAGAGGCATTTAGCTGTTAAACATGAGTCCGAAGTTCTTGATCTTTTTTTTTTTTAATAATTTTATTTTATTTGGCCACGCCACATGGCGTGTGGGATCTTAGTTCCCTGACCAGGGGTCATACCCATGTACCCTGCATTGGAGCATGGAGTCATAACCACTGGACCTCCGGGGAAGTCTGGTCTTTTTTTGCAGTACGCGGGCCTCTCACTGTTGTGGCCTCTCCCATTGCGGAGCACAGGCTCCAGGCACCGGATGCGCAGGCTCAGCGGCCATGGCTCACGGACCCAGCCGCTCCACGGCATGTGGGATCTTCCCGGACCGGGGCACGAACCCGTGTCCTCTGCATCGGCAGGCAGACTGTAAACCACTGTGCCACCAGGGAAGCCCTGGTCCTTTTTTAATTCATTCATTCCCTCAGTAGTTACTAAGTGTCATTTGCTTAGCAGACACTGTATCAGCCTTGGGAAAACAAAGAAGAATTTGATTACTTTTTTTTTTTTTAAATCTTGGTTTGTTTGTTTGTTTTCTTTGTACTCTTTTTTTTTTTAATTTTTGGCTGCGCTGGGTTTTCGTCGCTGTGCGTGGGCTTTCTCTAGTTGCAGGGAGCAGGGGTTACTCTTCGTTAAGGTGCATGGGTTTCTCATTGTGGTGGCTTCTCTAGTTGCGGCGCATGGGCTCTAGGCACATGGGCTTCAGTAGTTGCAGCATGCAGCCTCAGTAGTTGCGGCATGCGGGCCGTAGAGTGCATGGGCTTCAGTAGTTGTGGCCCGCAGGCTCAGTAGTTGCAGCTTGTGGGCTCAGTAGTTGTGGTTCACGGACTTAGTTGCTGTGCGGCATGTGGGAGCTTCCCAGACCAGGGATCGAACCTGTGTCCCTTGCCTTGGCAGGTGGATTCTTAACCATTGAACCATGAGGGAAGTCTGAATTTGATTAATTCTTGCCCTTAAAAATTCATAGGGGATAGGTTGTGTAAGTTGACTAATAATGTCACAATGTAATAAGGTATAACTGGGGCTGGCAGTTTTTTTCTGTAAAGGGGCAGATAGTATTTTCATGGGTATGTTGCCTCTATCACAGCTACTCGACTCTGCCTTTGTAGTGGAAAAGCAACATAGATAGTACTGAAAAGCGAGAGAGAGGCATGGACATATATACACTACCAAACGTAAAATAGATAGCTAGTGGAAAGCAGCCGCATAGCACAGGGAGATCAGCTCGGTGCTTTGTGACCACCTAGAGGGGTGGGATAGGGAGGGTGGGAGGGAGGGAGACGCAAGGGGGAAGAGATATGGGAACATATGTATATGTATAACTGATTCACTTTGTTATAAAGCAGAAACTAACACACCATTGTAAAGCAATTATACTCCAATAAAGATGTAAAAAAAAAAAAAGAATGAATGTGGCTGTGTTTCAATAAACTTTACAAGAACAGACAACTGGCAGAATTTGTCCTGTAATTTTCTTATAATATCAGCTTAAGTGGGAAATACAAGAGCATAGATAAGAAGCACTTAAGAGGTCATTAAGATGTTATACTTAAGTTGTTTGTGGGAGGAAAAGGGTAGAAGCCATGAAAGCTTAAATAATGTAAGATTAAAGGTAATATGCTGGGGAAAAAAGCTTTATCTGAGGGAGTTTCATTTATTATTTATGGGTTTTGTTTTTTGTTTTTGTTTTTTGAGAACCAATATTAGAGGAAAAATACTATACTTGTTTTTAGGTCTTGTGAAAAGAAAGGAGGAAAGGCCAGACAAAAACAGAAAACTGAAAGAGTTGTTCCTGACATTCGAAAATCAATGAAAAATGATGCAGGGGAAAAAAAACCAGAAGTCCTCCAAAGAGCCACTGCCACTTATGACCTTGATTGTGATCATTTGGGTATGTTTGCTCTTTTCTTCTCTGTTGGTATAGTGGTAAATTTTTACCTGAGCTCCACACTGTTTAATTGTTTACAGTGAATTTAGTATTGAGTTCTTGATTTATACTGCCCTAAAATTCCTGGGTTTTTTTCACTGCTTAAGAGGAGAAACTGCAATGTAGACTGCCTGTAGTCAGCATTCAGCTTACTTCATTAAATTATACCTTTTAATTAGAATACCAAGAACACTGATCAACATAACAATGAAAAATGATTGTTCTTTCAGTTTTCTAGACGCAAGGTATTTAGGCTGCCAGCTTACCTCAGACCTATATTACAGATACCTATATTTTTGTACTAACTATTATTCCTGTTAATAGACAAAACCAGTTTGCTTTCATGGAGGTAATGGCATGTCTTTTTGAATGACCGTTGCTATGAAGGTAGCTGGCAGAACTGTTCTGTGTCAACTCTACCAAAACTATAATCTGCCTCACATCCACCCAACCCCAAGCTGAAAAAAAGTATTTATAGTCCTTTCTAGATAATATAATGAGTAAAATTCCTAGACTCTGTTGTATAAATTTATGCCAATTCTACCTTGATCTTACAATGAAGAGTTTTACAGAACTTCAAGAGTTCAGGACTGCTTCTGCCAGAAACATAGCACCATACTGGATATAAATGTACCTGTGTGTCGCTCCCCACCCCACCATACCCTATTTCCTGTCCCCCACCCCCATTGAAACTATGCTAATCCTTTGTAGTACAGAGAAAGGAATAAATATGTGGATGACTGCTTCATACAGCTAGCAAAAATTCACTCCTTAACTGTTGATCCAGTTCCTTCTCAATCCTTCATTTTATCAAAAGTCATCCTATTTCTCGCAAATTAGGCATACTGCTTGTTGTCTTTGCTAGACCTCTTCAGTATTCTGAAGTCCTGGGGCTACAGCACCTGCTATATACTTTTTTACTCTGAAATTTGAAAGATCCCTAAAAGTATATCTAACTTTGAATTATTTATTAGTCGTCTTTAGTCTTAGGTCTTATCATCTCTCTACCCCCACTCCTTCCTTTCACTTATAGTACTGTTTTTCAGGAATTTGAGTCAAATTGTGAGTATTATTGGTAAAGTATTTGAGAATACAAATGTAAAAGACTAAAGTTTGATAATTTACATGCCAGCTGTGTCCAAAGGAAAATCATTCAACAAACATTTTTAAAGCATCTTCCATGAACTTTGATCTATGTTAGCTGTTAGGAACTTAGAGATGAATAAAATGAGATGCTTTTCCTTGAGAAGCTCAGTTTAGGGGAAGATATTACTGTATTCTGTTTTGGATGTATCATTTTTCCAGTGTGATTCATTAGATTATTGTTTTGTGAAACTATTAAGACAGTGAGTGTCTTCTTGTCACATACATTATTTTGAGTGGTGGTATTTGATGCTGTTATTGTTTGTATTATCATTATCATTACACTTTCCATGAGAAAAACCACTGAAATATAAAAAAAAACCACATCTAACATTAAACAACTGAGGTTATGCAAAGGTGCCAACCAATGATAATTTAAGATGATATAATTGTGTGTGTGTATTTTAATGATATACCTAATGTTTTGTATATTTAGTTCTGTAATCTATATATTATAGTATTGCTCTTAAAGTACTTTATATATCTCTGTTATTATACTTAACAGTATATTGTAAATGATTATAATATCAGCCTTCCTCACCATACTGTAATAATCTCAAGAGCAAGGAGTACCATCCATTGTGCATCTTCAAGTACAGACTTCTATGAACTTAATACCATAATTTAGTTTTGTGTAAGTGTGGATTTTCAGAGTAATTTCATTGAAATCCTGCCTACCAGAATTTAAAGAACCTTTTCTCTACACATTAGCAAGTTTAAAATTTCATATTGAGTTAAATCCATCAGCTTAATAGCACTTTTTCCTATCTTATTTCTTCTAGTTGAAAAGAAATGAAAGTGAGGAACATTTATAAGTGTTTAAAGAAGTAGAGAGGAAACAATACTAACACTACTAACTTCATACAGCTTAGGTTGAAGTATCCAGAATGGTCTGAATCTTTATTCAAATTATTTAATAAAATGAATAAAAATATTCAGAATAAAAAGGTTTTGTTCAAAATTAGAAAGTTCAAAATTTTCACATTTCCAATTGAACATTTGAATCATGTTTATATGAGGAATTAGAAGAAAACTTTTCCTTCATAATATGAAGATACATGATTCCATTGAGAAATCATGTAGAAACTTTCCTGATTACTTTTGTCTAGTGCCACTTCTCCATGAACTATAATTTAGAGGCTTCTTTTTTCCCCAGCATTCAGTATTACCCATCAGTCTTTCATTTTGTCATTCATCTTGTAAAATGGCACATAATATGTGTAGGTTGTTGGAGTACTTCACTACGATGATTGGTGTGGTGATTTACAATTTGTATATATTTATAATTGTATAATTTAAAGTTAAAATTAGTTTGGCTTCTGGTTTCCTAAGTTTCAAATTGGAGAGTTTCTCTCATTTTAATTTGCTTTCTTTAACCAGTGACACAGTATAATAAAGATTCCCAAGTTCTGCTTTGGTTGTTAGCCCATGATGCTTCATGGAGTTTTGGGGGATTCAGCAAAAATGTATCTCTGTGACCACCGCTGGGGATGCATATGGGGCCATGCAGATGGAGTTCCATGTTTTCCTAACTCTCCTAAACTAGGATAGCTTCTGTTCCATATATTACATACCTAGTAAGGTTTTAGCAACCCTAGTGGTTTTCCTTATGTCTTCTTAATATTTTACTTCCAAATTTAACAAATATTTAGCATCTCCTATGTATGTGAAAGACTGTACTAACTCCAGCAAAAAAAAAATCAAAAATGAAGACGAAATTCTTACCATTAAGAATTTTTTTCAGTTGAAAGATAAGAGAAGTATGTTAATTATAATGCAGGGCACATTGTCAAACATGGTATTATTTGAAAGTATTCTGGAAATTTGAAGGAGAGTTTTCATTCAGTTGAGGGAATCAAGACAAAGTTTGTGGATAGGTGGGTTAGAAAACAGAAATAAAGAAGGTTATAGAACAGAATTGAAGCAGGTGGTAAGTGAAGGAAACTTTCCAAGTAGAGTGAATGACATTAATGAAAGTTGAGAAGCAGTGGATTAACAGACATAGAATATCATTCAGATTTGGGTACAGTGAGTGATAGAGCTATATTTAAGACCAGGCAGAGGAACTGTGTACACTAAGTAGACTGTGAGACGTCATGGACAGATTGGTATAAAAATTAGTATATGTTTACAATTGAAGGGGCAGTGATCTGAACAGACCAGTGCTTCAGGAAGATTAATTTGGCGATAGTGTTTAAAATGGAGTTTGTGGGGAAAGAAACAGTATATTTTATTTGGGAAATATTTTTTCTATATTTTGTTTGTAGCTAATTTGAAATTTTGATCTTTGGTTTTGTCTTATGAAATTAAAGAGAGAACTGAAGAATCCAAAGTATCCATTGATATTCTAACATCAAGGGAACAGTTTTTCTCAGACGAAGAAAGAAAATATGTGGCTGTTAATCAGAAGAAACCTTATATTTTAGTAACACCACTCAAATCTAAAAAAATTATAGAGCAAAAATGCATGAATTATAATCTGTCCTTTGGCACCATTAAAGCAGTAACAGATTTTGCAGCGCGAAAGCATCAAAAAGAAAGTAAATCAAACTTAAATGAACCTACAAGTCCAATCAGCAAACCCACAAAGACTTTAGAAAGTACATTTGAGTATAGTGTGGGTCATAAAAGTAAAAGCAAGGAAGATTGTAGTGAATGTGATTTACTCACTGTCAACCAGAAAATAAAAATACCTAGTCCTAAAAAGGAACAAACAGTCACCTCTGACTTTAAGAAAAATACAAGGTTATCAAAATTGAAGAAAACTGAAAATCAAGTAACTGTGTCATTTTACAAGCATCAGTCCTCATCAGATTTGTCTAATGAAGAGAGTGAAAAAGGAAAGGAATTTAGAAGGAAAGCTGGGGTTGTTAAGAAAACCAGAGCAAGAAATACCAAAGAAATAGTGGTTCACTTGAGAAAAAGCACAAGAAAAACAAGGACAATCCCAGTGATGTCTGAATCTGAAACTGAAGAGAGTGAAAATGAACTTCATATGAAACAAAAGAAAGCTAGATGTTCTGCTAAAGAAAATCTTCAGAAATCTGATATTAGCAATGAGCTTCCAGCTATTGAGACAATGGGATCTGGCAAGACAAACAGGTATTCCTTCGCATGTTTACCTGGTTTAATTCAGGATGAGGAATGGAATAAGAAAGAATTACAGAAACTTCATTGGTAAGTAGTCAGATTTGACTCTGAAATATCTAGAGGGGCCACAAAACAGTTTACAACATAAAAACTCTAATAACGGGCTGATTTAATGACTTCTATTTGTTAATATGGAAGATGTCATCCAAAAACACATGGAGAGAAATTAAAATTTATATAGGGAGTAGAGGGAGAGTACAGATAACTTCTAACTAGGTTCTTTGTGGCCATCTATAGCCTGCATGTGAGGAAAGTGAGTGACCCTCTTTTCATTCCCATTTAATATTTCAAGAGAGTCCCCTCCCCCTCCCCCCTAAAAAAGGGTAACTATGTGAGGGGACAGATGTGTTCATTAATTTGATTGTGGTAATCATTTCACAATGTATATGTATGTCAAATGATCACATGTACACTTTAAATATATACAGGTTTTGTCAATTATACCTCAGTAAAGCAGGGGTAAACCATTTCAACACAGACAAATGCAGCTCTCTCACTTAGCTTCACATTTTAAGGAATATTTTATAAGTAAATTTACTATTATAAAACCTTAAATTTGAATCCAAGTTTGTAGATTATTTAGTACAGTCTTTTCCCCCTCATTTGTAGAAGAGAAATTAGTCTCAAAAATTCAGTGATTTGTCCAAGGTTTCTTAATTAGTGCTGCTTGATAAATCAGGTATGATGAGAATTGGATTTAGCTACATAGACTTGAAAAGCAGTTTCAGTAGTGTGGTAGTTAGTATTGGAAGCCAGATCATAGTTGAGAGATGAAGAGTGAATGAGACAGTAAAGACAACCTAGATGGATGACACAAGAAATTTGGCAATGATAGGGAACAGAAGAATGCATAGTCATAGAAGACAGTGTGAAGATAAGGGAAGATGTATGTTTAGTTGCTTGCTTGCTTGTTTGTAAGGTGACTCATGCCAGGGTATAATGGTATGTTCTTGGAAATGATCTAGTAGAAAGAAAGGAAGATATGATTGATAAAAGAGGGAAGGATAACATAGAAACACGCCACGTTCAGTGTTCCATTCTCTTGTGTACCCCCAACTTTGTAACATTTGGAATTCATTTTCAAATCTACCTTCTCTTCCTAAGGCATCTTTGTGCCACTGTACTCTTCCTTTCTCGATTTCCTAAATTTTCCTTCTCTATCTTATTTTCAGGCAGAGAAGGTTTTCTTACTCTTCAGACTTCTTGGTTTTGGCTGCTTGCTTTCTAGCAGTAGTGTATTCCTCAGTGATCTTTTCATTCCAAAGTTCTATTTTTCCTTTTTGCAAAGGGACTTCCAAATCTGTGCCTCTGGTCTTGAATTCTTGTACTTAGGTTTGTATTTCCCTTTGCCTGCTGGACATCTCTACATAAATCTCACCTACAGCTAACTTAATATGTCAAAAACCAAACTTATTTTCCCCTGCCTGTCCACTTTGCCTGACACTCCTGTTTCTGAATATGTAATTTTTCTAGTCAACTAGGTTTAAACTCTTTATTATTATTGATTTTTAATCTAATTTTTTAAATCTAATTTTTTTTAAAATTAAGAAGCTACCAGCTATACTTAGGCAATATTATGGGTTCAATTCTGGACTACTGGAAGAAGGTGAATATCTCAACAAAGAAAGTCACATTAATTTTTTGGTTTCCTGGTGCATATGAAAATTATGTTTACACTCTACTGTAGTCTCTTAAGTGTGCAATAGCATTATGTCAAAAACACCAGTGTATATACCTTAGTTAAAAAAAATAATTTATTGCTTAAAAATGCTAATCATTTGAGTCCTCAGCAAGTTGTAATCCTTTTGCTGTTGGAGGGTCTTGCCTTGATATTGATAGCATTTTACCCACAGTAGAACTTCTTTCAAAATTGGAGTCAGTCCTCTCAAACCCTGCTGCTGCTTTATCAGCTAAGTTTATGTAATATTCTAAATCCTTTGTTGTCATTTCAACAGTCTTCACAGCATCTTCACCAGGAGTAGATTTCATCTCATAAAATCACTTTCTTTGCTCATCCATAAGAAGCAGTTCCTCATAAGTTCAACTTTTATCATTCAGCCACATCTTTAGGCTCCACTTCTAATTCCAGTTCTCACTATTTCTCACTATTTCCACTACATCTGCAGTGACTTCTTCCACTGAAGTCTTTAACTCCTCCAAGTCATTCATGAGGGTTGGAATCAACTTCTTCCAAACTCCTGTGAATGTTGATATTTTAATAGACCTCTTCCCATGAATCACAAATATTCTTAATGGCATTTTAATGGTGAATCCTTTCCAGAAGGTTTTCAATTTACTTTGATCCATCAGAGGAATCACTATCTGTGGCAGCTCTAGCCTTAGGAAATATATTTCTTAAATAATAAGACTTGAAAATCAGAATTACTCCTTGATTCATAAGCTGCAGAATGGATGTTATGTTAGCAGGCTGAAAACAACATAAATCTTGTACATCTCCATTAGAGCTTTTGGGTGACCAGGTACACTGTAAATGAGCAGTAATATTTTGAAAAGAATCTTTCTTTCTGAACAGTAGCTCTACACAGTGGTCTTAAAATGATTCAGTAAACCTTGTTGTAAGTAGATGTGCTGACCTCCAGACTTTGTTCCATTTATAGAGCACAGGTAGAGGAGATTTAGCATAATCTACCTAAGGACCCTAGAATTTTCAGAATGGTAAATAAGCATTGGCTTCAACGTCAAGTCCCCTGCTACATGAGCCTGTATCAAGAGAGTCAGCCTGTCATTTGAAGCCAGCCATTGACTTTTCCTCCTTAGCCAGAAAAGTCATAGATGGCATCTTCTTCCAATAGAAGACTGTTTTGTCTGCATTGAAAATCTGTTGTGTAGTGTAGCCACCTTCATTGATGATCTTAGCTAGAGCTTCTGGATAACTTGCTGCTTCACTTTGTACTTTTATGGAGACACTTCTTTCATTAAACCTCATGAGCCAACCTCTGCTAGCTTCAGACTTTTCATCTGAAGCTTCCTCACCTCTCTCACCCTTCGTAGAATTAAAGAAAGTTAGGACCTTGCTCTATATTAGACTTTGGCTTAAAAGAATCTTGTGACTGGTTTGATCTCTCCAGATCGCTAAACTTTCTCCATATCAGCAATAAGGCTATTTGTTATCATTTGTGTGTTCACTAGAGTAGCACTTTTAATTTCCTTAAAGTACTTTTTCCTTTGGATTCACAACTTTACTGTTTGGCACAAGAGGCCTAGCTTTCAGCCTGTGTCAGCTCTTGACATGCCTTCCTCACTAAGCTTAATCATTTCTAGCTTTTGATTTAAAGTGAGAGACTTGCAACTCTTCCTTTCACTTGAACATTTAGAGGCCATTGTAGACTTATTAATTGGCCTAATTTCAATACTCTTGCGTCCTCGGAGAATAAGGAGGCTCAAGGAGAGAGAGAGAGAGAGATGGGAATGGCTGGTCAGTGGAGCAGTCAGAACACACAACATTTATCAGTTAAATTCACTGTCTTATATTTGCACAGTTCATGGCACCCCAAACAATACAAGAGTAGTATCACAGATCACATAACAAATATAATAATGATGAAAAAGTGTGAAATATTGTGAGAATTACCAAATGTGACAGAGTCATGAAGTGAGCAAATGCTGTTGGAAATATGGCACCAATAGTCTTGCTTGACACAGGGTTGCCACAAACCTTCAGTTTGTAAAAAACACAGTAAAGCAAAAGGCAATAAAACAAGATATGCCTGTACAGCCTTTTTCTTAACACTACTCTTTTTTTCACACCTTTAATGCCTTTTGCCTGAACTGTGTAAGTAGCCTTGTGTTTTTACTTTATTCTGTTCATCTGAGTAATCTGTTTTATACAACTCCAGATTAGTCTTAATGTATAGTTGTGGTTCTGACACATCAAAAACCTTCACTTGCATTCTTGCTCAAATTCAAATTATATAAAGATTTCTTCTGCCTTGCATTGAGAGTAATAGTTGACCTCAGTTATCCCTTCCAGCTGTATCCCCCATTATTTCCTTTAATAAAAGTTGTCAACCTTTGCTGTATGTTCAGATCATGCAAGGAGATTTTTAAGTGCCTGGACTACAGAAATGCCAGTTCCCAGTAAGATGAGTAAGCATACTCCGCTCTGTTTCTTCTATGCAGCTGTAACACCTGGACAGAATTCTTGGAACAGCTTTTTGTTGACTCAGGAAGATAAATAATAACAGGTTGATTGAGGGAGACTAGAATTTTAAGAACCACCAAACTGGAAGTGAATTTCCAGTTTTTCCTCTAGATATTCCCCCAAGCTAAACTCAAGGCCACCTAAAACCAGGAAGGGGGCATTGAGGCAAGACAAAGAGAGTTCAAAGAGAAGCCCTTCAGTTATGGCTTGAACAGGAAGGGGGATTACTAACACTCAGAAACAGTAGAGGAAATCTCTCAGTTGTTTCTTTTTCTTTTCTCCTTTCTCTTACAACCCAGTACCCATACAATCCAGCAGGAGCAAGCATCACAGCATCAGTTGTGTCACTGATGCATCACACGTACCTAAAACTCTGAAAGTGCGGAACCTTCCTCTCCAGTTCGGGTAGAGGTCTCAAAAGGGTGGGGCAAACCATTTTGCAATTTTCTCTTTCTGTCCTGTGCTTGGCCCTGAGAAAGACACAATTTTATAAAGTGTGCAGCAGAGCTGGGTAACTAAAACCCCAGGTTTCTGCCAGAGAATCAAAAATGGGAACCCTAGGGAACCAGACTGCAGAGAGGGAGGACCTAGGGAAAGCAACCCTATAAAGTTGTTTATGAACTTTTAGGCTCACCCTTGAGTTGCCCATTTGTGGATCTGATCCTAAACAGCATACCCAAGACTTTGAGAACTGAACTAAATGGTAGACCACCATGCAGTTTCCAGGCCAGCCACCCAGTGTCCAACATGCAGTATATCCTAATAACACTGCAAAGCTTTAAAAATGGAACTGACACTGAAACTGCAACCGCAGAAGACTGACTGGAATTTATAGCTCAGGTTACAGCCAGGTTGGTTGCCTGCTAAAACAAAAATATTAATATTCTCTATAAAATATATATAAGACCCAGAGTTTTGTCATTCAAAATGTCTAGGAAATAATCCAAAATTACTTAGCATACAAAGAACCAGGAAAATTTCAACTCTTATGGAAAAAATAATAAACAGATGCGAATGCTGGGATTGACACAGATGTTGGAATTATCTTACAAGATTCTGAAGCAGGTATATAAAAATGCTTCAGGAACTAAAAGCAAACATTCTTGAACAGAAATTTATAATGTCTCAGCAAGAAATAGAAAATGTAAATAAGGATCAAATGGAAATTTTAGAACTGAAAAATAAGATAAAAACTCACTGGATAGGCTCAATAGCAGAATGAGATGAGAGAGCAAAGAGGCAGTCAGTATCAGGAATGGAGGAATAGGAAGACAGATGGCAACTCTGGGTAAATACAGTAGACTTCTCTTGAGTTCTTGTAAATGTTTAGCGGTTTAAGGCAAATATTGCATTGCATGATGGAGTTCTTCAGTGTTTATAAATGTGATACAGAAGACAAGTGAGGAAGAGGCTTATATGATGGTAAGATTTTACTTGAAGCAGTAAGATACTGATTCTAAGTTGACTGTTCAGTATGTATATAGTAAACCCCAGAGCAGCCACTAAAAAACTACACATATCTTCAAACATATAATAGATAAATTAAAATACTAAAAAAAAAAGGCAGAAAAAGGAAATAGAAAACAGGAGGAACAAAGAAAAACAATTACATTAATTATGTTAATAATATACATTACATTAATTATGTTAATAATATAAATACCATTTAAAAGATTGTTAGAATGAATTTAAAAACATGATCCCACTGTGTTGTATAAAGGAAACTCACTTCAAATAGGACAGAGGTAAGTTAAAAGTGAAAGGATAGATACATGCCATGCAAATTCAATAGATAGCTGGAGTGGCTATACTAATACTAATCAAAGATTTCAGTATGAAGAAAATATCGAGAATAAAGACGGACATTACAAAATGATAGAAGTGCTATTTCACCAGGAAGACTTAACAATCCTAAATGTGTATGCACCTGAGAATAAAACCTCAAAATACATGAATCAAAATCTGACAAAACTAAAAGGAAAGTACTGAACTGAAAAGAGTCAAATCCACAATTATAGTTGGAGACTTCAGTATTCTTCTCTTGGTAATTGATGGCAGTAGTAGATAATTAGTAAGGGTATACAAGAACTGAATGAACAACACCATCAGCCAACTGTGCTAGCTGACATTTTGGAATAGTGTACCCAACAGGGAAAAAACACATTATTTCTAAGGATAGGTGGATTATTCACTAAGAAAGAACATTTACTAGGTCATAAAACAAATCTTAACGAATTGAGTATAACTGAAGTTATATAAAGGGTGTTCTCTGGCCATAATTGAATTAAACTACAAGTCCGTAAAAGAAAACAAAAAATTCCAAGTGGTTGAAAAATAAATAACACACCTATAAATAATCTATGGGTCAAAGAGGAAGTCTCAAGGGAAGATATTCTGAACTGAACAACAAAGAAAATATATCAAAATTTGCAGTGTGAGCCCAGAAGTTCATAAACAATGTTACAGTTTGGTTTTACGTAGCTCATTTCTCTGCCTGATTTTCATGATACTTTCTTCATAAATGAAATTGTGGTATGATCTTATAGTGATTGGACTACTGAGTAATAAAAAGGAAGAACTATTGATACTTGTAACCACTTGAATGAATTTCAGAGGTATTATGCTGAGTGAAAAATGCCAGCCCAAAAGGTTACATACTATATGATTCCATTTATGTTATGTTCTGGAGAAGACAGAACTAAAAAGAAAGAAAATGGATCAGGGATTTCCAGTGGTTATAGTGGTGGACCACAGAGGGGTAGCACTGGGAGTTTTTTTCAGTCTGATGGAACTGTTCCATCTGTTGTGTTATATATCTGTTAAGATTCATAGAACCATACCCAAAAAGACAATTTTACTTAAACTGTTTAAAAAGTGCCTAGACTGCATTCTATTAAAATATTCAGAAATGGCAGGTTTGGGTTTGGGTTTTATGCTTCTCTAGTTTTTTACAGCTTTGACCTGCAGCTATTTCTTTGAAATTTCCTGTTCTATAAATATGAACTATATATCATTCCCTAACCATATGTAGTTCTTCCTTGTCTTCATTTCTTTGCCAATATTATGGCCTTATTTTCACCTGTTATATTTTTATCCATCCTTCAGATTTTATCTCACATGTCACCTCCTCCCTGTAACATTTCCTTGTTATCACCTATTCCTACTTTCCACTCAGATGTAATGCCTCTTTCTTACAAACAACGTAAAGCAATTCTAATGCTGATTTCAAAGCAAAATAATCACATGAGGAGCTTTTGGAAAATGCAAAGGATTGCTGCCCCAGACCTACTGTATTGAAATCTTCAGGGATGGAGTCTATGAATCTGTTCGCTTATTTTACTTGCTTGCTTGCATTTTGCTATAAGCTCCTTAAGTGATTCTTGGTTGCAGCCCACTGTTTTGTACCCCCCCCATCATGCTTATAACCTAGTAGGGTAGACAGATACTTAGCAAATAATCCCTGTAAGAAGTTTATGACAGTATTTATCAGGGAAATCTGACTTAGTTTAGGCAGATACTAGAACTAAGATTTGAAGGTTAAATAAGTATTTAGGCCAAAGATTCATGATAAGTACGTTTTAAAGTAAAACAGTGTGTGTAAAAGTAGAAAGTAAGAGAGCATATTTAAAAATACTAAAGGCCAAAATGACTGGCATACAGAAAGTGAGGGAAGAGCTGTAGAGGATGAGAATAGACAGGCAAGGAAGAACATAGATCATATTTAGGTTTTTATGCTTAAAAATGATGAAGTGATTTTTAAGTAGGACTGGAGTGATATGATTACATTTGCCTTTTTAAATTATCTGGGATTAACTAGAGAAGATGTGTTCATTACAGACTAATTTCTTACTAAGTGCATTAAGTATTTTTATTATGACAAAATAGTCCTTTTAGGCAATCCTAGACTTGAATGTTAGCTATGTACACAGATAGGGAAGCTTGAGCCCCCTCCCTATAGTTCTCTGCTTTAGAACACATGTGGAATGATTAGTTATGCAAGAGTAGAACATTTGTTAAGTGTTCAATGCCCATAAGTATTTGTTCTCCTTTTATGCATCGAGTGAGTGGTATTCTGTAGTTAGATCATATCTATTCACAAAAGTTGCTTCTTAAATTTTCATGAATTTTACAAATTAAATGTTTCATGATCATTATTAAAAATTAAATTATATAAACTAAAGGTTAAATAAATTAGAAACAAACTAAAACTCTAAACTCATCACTTCCTAATTATTTTACTATATTTTATTATCTGTGCCCTTGAGGTTCTTTACATCTGTCATATCTGTGTAGTGGAAATTCTTTATAATTGTGTGCTGTTGCACATTTCTTACTCCATGTTGGTAACTTGAAATCATCCACGACAGGAGTATTTACAACATCGAAATTGACAAACACTACAAATTGGGGCTTTTTAACCCCAGAAAACTAGTTGTAAAAAATTTACCAGCATAACACTGCATAGGTTAACTGGTGAGTTAAATAGATCTTTTCTGGCAGAACTATCAGCCTAACCACAATATATAATCTCTTGGAGGGGGAGGGCAGTAATATGTATACCAGGTTCTAAATACAGTAAGTCCCTACATCTGAACCTTCAAGTTGTGAACTTCCGAAGATGCGAACATGTGTTCACATGTCCAGTCACATAAGTTAGTTCACATGTCTAGTGTATACTGTCATGTGTGTGCATCCTTTACAGGTAGTTTTGCTTTTGTGTGCTTTACTGTACAATATTGTATCGAGTACAGTAGTACAGTATCTTTATTTCAAGCCCAGGATGTCCGGATGCAAGCATAAAAGCAGTGGTGATGTAGCTGGTACTACTGTACTTTTCAAGGTTCTTTAGTGTAAGAGTAAAAATGTTTTTATTTTTGTGTTTGTTTTTAATGTATTATTTGTGTGAAAAGTAATATAAGCGTATTACAGTATAGCACTATATAGCCAATTGTGTTAGTTGGATACCTAGGCTAACTTTGTTGGACTTACCAACAAATTGGACTTAAAAATGCAGTCTCAGGACGAAATTCATTCATATGTAGGGGACTTACTGTAATCATTTGCAATGAGATTTTAGAATGAAACTCGTTTGTTATTCCCCTGCATCGGCAGGCGGACTCTCAACCACTGCGCCACCAGGGAAGCCCCAAATTGGGGCTTTTTAACCCCAGAAAAGTAGTTGTAAAAAATTTACCAGCATAACACTGCATAGGTTAACTGGTGAGTTAAATAGATCTTTTCTGGCAGAACTATCAGCCTAACCACAATATATAATCTCTTGGAGGGGGAGGGCAGTAATATGTATACCAGGTTCTAAATACAGTAAGTCCCTACATCTGAACCTTCAAGTTGTGAACTTCCGAAGATGCGAACATGTGTTCACATGTCCAGTCACATAAGTTAGTTCACATGTCTAGTGTATACTGTCATGTGTGTGCATCCTTTACAGGTAGTTTTGCTTTTGTGTGCTTTACTGTACAATATTGTATCGAGTACAGTAGTACAGTATCTTTATTTCAAGCCCAGGATGTCCGGATGCAAGCATAAAAGCAGTGGTGATGTAGCTGGTACTACTGTACTTTTCAAGGTTCTTTAGTGTAAGAGTAAAAATGTTTTTATTTTTGTGTTTGTTTTTAATGTATTATTTGTGTGAAAAGTAATATAAGCGTATTACAGTATAGCACTATATAGCCAATTGTGTTAGTTGGATACCTAGGCTAACTTTGTTGGACTTACCAACAAATTGGACTTAAAAATGCAGTCTCAGGACGAAATTCATTCATATGTAGGGGACTTACTGTAATCATTTGCAATGAGATTTTAGAATGAAACTCGTTTGTTAAATTGGGGAACTACCTTATATTGACTTAGTTTTTTTCTATTTCAATTTTCATTTCCCTCAGTTAAGTATTATATCTAAAATATTGTGTTCTATAAATTATAATAGAATGAAAGCAAGCGTAACACTTTTTAATAAGAGTTTGTAACATGGAATATATAGAAACTAGGAGCTTGTCTTCCAATATAGTTAGCACCAGTAAGATTTGTACAGCAGTGTACAAAAGTTAGTCATGCTAGAGTCCCCCCAAAGATCTAATCACTGATTAGTTGGACTTAGGAAAAAAATGTTGAAAGATTGGGCATGGTTTTTCAGGTTTAATAGACTACAACAAAATAGAAGGCATCTACTAGATATGTACACTTACATCTTTGTATTTTAAGCATTAGAGTAGGTTATTAAGTGGAGAGAATACTATCTTCTTCCTAAATAGTTATCTAGAATGATTTTGATAAAATTCCTTCAGCTCAGTAATTCTCCTTGATTTAGTAGTATGCCTTCAGAAGGTTATTTTTTTATTGAGTTGAATTGCTTGTTCTTTAACTGTTTTTGGTCTTCGATAGTGCTTTTGCATCTCTTCCAAAGCACAAGCCTGGTTTCTGGTCAGAGGTGGCTATGGCTGTAGGTTCTCGATCTGCTCATGAATGCCAGAGGAAATACATGGAAGATCCCCGAGGAAAAAGATCTCAGAAACATGTCACCAAGAAAAAGCCAGTCAACCCCAAAGGTAACCTTTGTAGGAAATAGTTTTTTCCTAGTTCTCAGTATCGATTTCTTTTTTTGAATTTTATTTATTTTTTTATACCGCAGGTTCTTATTAGTCATCCATTTTATACACATCAGTGTATACATGTCAATCCCAATCTCCCAATTCATCACACCACCACCCCCCTGACACTGCTTTCCCCCCTTGGTGTCCAACGTTTGTTCTCTACATCTGTGTCTCAATTTCTGCCCTGCAAACCGGTTCATCTGTACCATTTTTCTAGGTTACACATACGTGTGTTAATATGCGATATTTGTTTTTCTCTTTCTGACATACTTCTCTCTGTGTGACAGTCTGCAGATTCATCCACATCTCTACAAATGACCCAATTTCATTCCTTTTTATGGCTGAGTAATATTCCATTGTATATATGTACCACATCTTCATTAATCATTTGTCTGTCGAGGGGCATTTAGGTTGCTTCCATGACCTGGCTATTGTAAATAGTGCTGCAGTGAACATTGGGATGCATGCGTCTTTTTGAATTATGGTTTCCTCTGGGTAACCCAGTAGTGGGATTGCTGGGTCATGTGGTAATTCTATTTTTCGTTTTTTAAAATTTTTTAAGGAACCTCCATACTGTTCTCCATAGTGGCTGTGTCAATTTACATTCCCACCAACAGTGCAAGAGGGTTCCCTTTTCTCCACACCCTCTCCAGCATTTGTTTGTAGATTTTCTGATGATGACCATTCTAACTGGTGTGAGGTAATAACTCATTGTAGTTTTGATTTGCATTTCTCTAATAATTAGTGATGTTGAGGAGCTTTTCATGTGCTTCTTGGCCATCTGTATGTCTTCTTTGGAGAAATGTCTATTTAGGTCTTCTGCCCATTTTTGGATTGGGTTGTTTGTTTCTTTAATATTGAGCTGCATGAGCTGTTTATATATTTTGGGGATTAATCCTTTGTCCGTTGATTCATTTGCAAATATATTTCCCATTCTGAGGGTTCTCTTTTCGTCTTGTTTGTAGTTTCCTTTACTTTGCAAAAGCTTTTAAGTTTCATTAGGTCCCATTTGTTTATTTTTGTTTTTATTTCCATTACTCTAAGAGGTGGATCAAAAACATCTTGCTGTGATTTATGTCAGAGAGTGTTCTTCCTATGTTTTCCTCTAAGAGTTTTATAGTGTCTAGTCTTATATTTACTTCTCTAATCTATTTTGAGTTTATTTTTATGTATGGTGTTAGGTAGTGTTCTAATTTCATTCTTTTACATGTAGCTGGCCAGTTTTCCCAGCACCACTTGTTGAAGAGGCTGTCTTTTCTCCATTGTATATCCTTTACCTCCTTTGTCATAGATTCATTGACCATAGGTGCGTGGGTTTATCTCTGTGCTTTCTGTCCTGTTCCATTGATTTACATTTCTGTTTTTGTGCCCCTACCATATTGTCTTGATTACTGTAGCTTTGTAGTATAGTCTGAAGTCAGGGAGTCTGATTCCTCCAGCTCCGTTTGTTCCCCTCAAGACTGCTTTGGCTATTGGGGGTCTTGTGCCTCCATACAAATTTTAAGATTTTTTTGTTGTAGTTCTGTGAAAAATGCCATTGGTAATCTGATAGGCATTCAAGCCTGTGTCTTTTGGTTGGAGCATTTAATGCATTCATGTTTAAGGTAATTATTGATATGTATGTTCCTATGACCATTTTCTTAATTGTTTTGGGTTTGTTTTTGTAGGTCCTTTTCTTCTCTTGTGTTTCCTGCCTAGAGAAGTTCCTTTAGCATTTGTTGTAGAGCTGGTTTGGTGGTGTTGAATTCTCTTAGCTTTGGCTTGTCTGTAAAGCTTTTGATTTCTCCATCAAATCTGAATGAGATCCTTGCCCGGTAGAGTAATCTTGGTTGTAGGTTCTTCCCTTTCATCACTTTAAGTATATCATGCCACTCCCTTCTGGCTTGTAGAGTTTCTGCTGAGAAATCAGCTGTTAACCTTATGGGTGTTCCCTTTTATGTTATTTGTAGTTTTTCCCTTGCTGTATTCAATTCTTCTTTGTCTTTAATTTTTGCCAATTTGATTACTTTGTGTCTCGGCGTGTTTCTCCTTGGGTTTATCCTGTATGGGACTCTCTCCACTTCCTGGACTTGGGTGGCTATTTCCTTTCCCATGTTAGGGAAGTTTTCGACTGTAATCTCTTCAAATATTTTCTTGGGTCCTCTCTTTCTCTCTCCTTCTGGGATCCCTATAATTTCCAATGTTGTTGGCGTTTAATGTTGTCCCACAGGTCTCTTAGGCTGTCTTCATTTTTCCTCATGCTTTTTTCTTTATTCTGTTCCATGACAGTGAATTCCACCATTCTGTCTGCCAGGTCACTTATCCGTTCTTCTGCCTCAGTTATTCTGCTATTGATTCCTTTTAGTGTATTTTTCATTTCAGTTATTGTGTTGTTCATCTCTGTTTGTTTGTTCTTTAATTCTTCTAGATCTTTGTTAAACATTTCTTGCGTCTTCTACATCTTTGCCTCCATTCTTTTTCCAAGGTACTGGATCATCTTCAATATCATTTTTCTGAATTCTTTTTCTGGAAGGTTGCCTATCTCCACTTCATTTAGTTGTTTTTCTAAGGTTTTATCTTGTTCCTTCATCTGGTACATAGCCCTCTGCCTTTTCATCTTGTCTATCTGTGAATGTGGTTTTTGTTCCACAGGCTGCAGGATTGTAGTTCTTGCTTCTCCTGTCTGCCCTCTGGTGGATGAGGCTATCTAAAAGGCTTATGCAAGTTTCCTGATCAGTATCAATTTCTGATCACTCATTAGATGTATTTTCTATTTATCCATGTGTTTTATTATAGGTATTTTTTGTTGTTTTTAAAATTTTAAAGCTAGGAAGAACTCCAAGGATCATCTGTTTAATTTTTAAGTCTGACCTAGCTACTTACTTACATCAATAGTAGCCTTAGCAGCCTTGTGCTTTGAGTTTGTTCTAGGAAATCTGCAGTTGGATCCAGAGATTTCAATAACTGGATTATTGTTCTAAGGGTCTAAGTTAATTTGAGGCCACTTGGGTAGGGCCCCCTAGTAATTCATAAGAAAACTCAGTAAATTTAGTTTTTATAGTCCCTAGTTGTACACACTCCTGGCCAGGGTTTCTGCCAGAGAAGTCCTATACCAGGCTTTAGGGAATATTCAGTATCCCTGTCCTAATTCAATAAGGTTTATATTTTAGCAAAATCAATAAGTTAGGTAGTCAGCGAGAGAAGTGTGAGAGGTAACCTTTCTCACAGGTAAAGAACCTTTTCAACCTCACGCTACCTAATCCTAATATAATTTCTTCCTGAGTAGTCTTGTAATCTAATCACATTGCACAGATCCCAGTGTAGAAAGAATCATTTGTTATATTAGAGGCTTGGAAATATCAACAACAGAGACTGAGTTTATTTAATGTAAATACACAATTCAGAATTTGCAAAGGTTGTTCACTTTATAGAGCAGTTAGTATAAATGACTAAATCCTTATCAAAATGTTTTGCTGACTCTTAAGGCAAGATCAGTGATTCTGATAAGAAGCAAACTATTAAGATAACTGCCAAAGTGGGAACTCTTAAAAGGAAGCAGCAGATGAGGGATTTTCTGGAACAGTTGCCAAAAGATGACCATGATGATTTTTTCAGTACAACACCTTTGCAGCATCAAAGAGTACTGGTAAGCATCTTAAATGTATGAAATCATTGTTTTCTTTATACTGACTTTTATATCTTTCATTTTATGTATGGTTAGTGTTCATCCCTAATATTTAGGCCAAGGATTGATAGCCCTCACTGATATGCCAAAGTATAGTATAGTAAAGTATAGTATAGTATAAGAAGCATTCTGATGCCATTCTCATCAGTGGCCAGAGTCTCCCCTTCAGTGGGGTTCAGAAGTAATGGTTGTAGAACCAAATAGAAAATCCAGAGATAGACCAAACATATATATTTAAAATTCATATGCAGTAAGGCAAACTTAAAAAGGGGGGGTGATAAGAAAAGATTATTACCTACTGCATAGTAAATTGGGAGGAGGGATTAAGTGACAGCATAAGATTGACAGATTTGAATGTATACAAGAATTTTTGTAGTATGAAAAATCACAAAACTAAAAACTTCAGTGACTGGGATAAAATATTTGCAACAGATAAAGACAATAATATGTATAATATGAAGAACTCATTCAGATGTTACTGGAATAATAAAAAGTATCAAGCTCACAGGAAAAAAGTAGGCAAGAAAAATTTTAAAGGCTGAATGAACACTTAGGGGCATTTTAACTAGCTATCAAAGGAAAACAAAGTAAATTATATACCTTCTAAATTACAGAATCTTTTAAAAAAATAAGTTAAAATATTCACTAACAAAAAGCAGTAGGCATGTTGATATAGTCATATGTCAGTGTATACATAATTGAATCTTATCTTTTGGAAAGCATATGAGAGCCATAAAGATTATATCTATTCATGGGAGTTTATCCTAAGAAATTCAAAAGAAGGCAAAAACCTTCACAGAGATACTCCTTGTACATTTATCTTCACAGCAAAAAGCTGAAAACAATCTGTATATCCAGTAAGGATGTACTTCATAAACACAGTTAAATATAGTGCAAATATTAAGTGCAAATCTGAGACTTTGTAGACTCTAAATATAAAATGTTAAGAATATTAAGATTAAAGTAATGCAAAAATGGATGTATATAGACAACTGGACTATTAAGCATAAAAACTGAGATTTGTTTTAGTGAGCTACACTTAAGGGTAATTTTTTCATCTACCCATTTCACAATGTGGTTAAATCATCTCCAATTTTAAAAGGCTACACAGTGCTTTAAGAATTTAGTAATAACATCATTATCTGGGCTCTCTTTTTGCCTACACAGGTTATGAAGGAAGGTATTTTAAGGGAGCCATCTGAGAATCATACTGTGTTCTTTGCACAAAAACCATGATCCCTTAGGCATTGTACCGTTTATATTATTCCCCCATCATTTCAGGTTCTATATTTGTTTTGGCCTAAATGCAACAGTAGCAACATTTTGAAAGCAATAGAAATAGAAAGCAGTGAATTAGTTCATTTTCTGTGGCAGAAGTCCACTGTTTCTAAGGTTTTAATATAAAGGTAAGTAAAATCTTAATTAAGGATTGAATTGCTGTTTATTGGAAATATATGCACACAAAAAGTTTAATACTGCTTGACTGTCTATTTAGTACCAAGCATAATAGTAAATCAATTACAGTTTTGTTTTGTTCTGTCTACACAGAGGTCAGCATACTTGGTGCATAGGCCAAATCTGGCATATCACCTTTTTTTGTAAACAATATTTTATTGTAACACAGACATGTTAGCTATGGCTGCTTTCCTGCTTCAACAGCAGAGCTGAGTATTTGGAATAGAGACTGTATGGACCACAAAACCCTAAAATATTTTCTGTCTAACTCTTTACAGAAAACATTTGCTGACCCTGGTCTACACAGTGCTAGAAATGTGTGTCCATTACCTCTGTTTTACACAACAGAAACTAAGTTTTTTAGAGGCCAAGCCTCTGTTCTCTACCTACTAATATTTTTAGTTACTCAGTTGTGAAATTATAAGACAGAAAACAACTTATCATCCCCCCAAAAAAACAATTTGTGATAATGAGGAATTCCGTTTTTAGGAGTGGCTGTCAGTAATATATATTTGCTTTCTAGTTACCAAGTTTCCGGGACAGTCAAGAAGAGGATGATATTCTGCCAAATATGGACAGAAATCCAACAACTCCATCATCGGTTATCTTTCCACTGGCAAAAACTCCTCAGTGTCAGCATGTCAGTCCTGGCATGCTAGCCTCTATAAATAGGTAAGTATTTGTGCATATGATACTGTAATTCTCTGCATCAACTTTTAATATTCCATGAGTTGAAGAGAGTAGATGTCAGTAATGAAAGGAGTCATCATTATTTTTAAAAACTCATGAAAGAATAGTTCCTAGAAGTCAAGGATGGACAGTTTCCACAAGGAGGGATGTTATTCAATAGTGTCAGTACACAAGTGACACTTTACATTAGATTCCAAATGGGTCAAAGTTTTGCCTGTAAAGAATTAAACTAAAATATACCTTAAAAACACCTTAGAGAATTATTTTATAACCTCAGAAGAACCAGAAGCCACTAACAAAAAGTATGATAAAGTCAACCATACAGAAAATAAAACATTTTACCTGGTACCAACCACCATAAACAATCAAAAGACAAATGACAGTCTGAGAAAAGAATCTGTGGAACTCATCACAAGAAAAAGGCTAATTTCTCTGTTATAACACTCCTACAAATAAACAAGAAAAGGAAAGCCATTCTCATGCATTACTAGTGAGAAGGTAAATTAGTTCAGTCTCTGCAGGCAGTAATTTGTTGATATCTATCGAAATTATAAATGCATATGCTCTTTGACTTAGCAGTCCCACTTCAAGAATTGTGAATGTACAACTAATTCATTGCAGTATTGTTTATAATGACAAAAGACTGGAAACAAATGTCTATCAATTAGGGACTAATCAAATAAATTCTCATATATTATGTAGCCATAGACATTAATGAAGAAATTCTTTATGTACTTATGGTAAAATGTCCAAGATATATTAAATGCAAAAAGTTAGATGTGGTTAATTATATGTTACAATTTGTGTAAATCGGGACTGTGTATATACTTGTGATTGCTTTTATGTGATTAAATATAAAACAATTGCTTTTATGTGATTTAAATATATTGCTTTTATGTGATTAAAATCACATAATTACTTTTATGTGATTAAATATCTCTGAAGGGATACATAAGCAACTGAAAACATTGGTGATCCTTAGGGAGAAGAACTAAGATAGCTTGGGACAAATAAGAGGAATACTTTTTTGAATTTCACACGATTTGAATATAAGCATTATTTTTTAATATAAATAAATAAAATTAAGAAAACATATGGGTGGCCAACAGTCATATAACACAGAGAAAAAAATGGAAAATGGTAAAAATGAGGCCTGAAAATAGGCTATTCATTTGGCAATTAAGCAGGCCAGTGCTGATCTTAAGAGCAATTTCCATGGGGTGTGAGAGATAGAAGCCAGATGATCATGACTGAAAAAAATAAAAAAGCACTTAGTACTCTCATGAAGCTTAGTGAAATTTTAATTTGCATTTATTCAGCAAAAACATAATTTTTCCCTAGCAATCCACAAATTATTTTTAATTTAGTATTTAGTGCAGGTGAAAGTATATTGATCATATAATTTTTTTAATTTTTTAAAATTTATTTTATTAAAGTATAGTTGATTTACAATGTTAATTTCTACTGTACAGCAAAGTGATTCAGTTATACATATATATATTCTTTTTCACATTCTTTTCCATTATGGTTTATCACAGGATATTGAATATAGTTCCCGGTGCTATACAGTAGGACTTTGTTGTTTATCCATTCTATATATAATAGTTTGCATCTGCTAATCCCAAACTCCCAATCCATCTCTCCTGCACCCCCTCTCCCCTTTGGCAACCACAAGTCTGTTTTCTATGTCTGTGAGTCTGTTTCTGTTTGGTAGATAGGTTCATTTGTGTCATATTTTAGATTCCACATATAAGTGATATCATATGGTATTTGTCTTTCTCTTTCTGACTTAACTCCACTCTGTATGACAGTCTCTAGGTACATCCATATTTCTGCAGATGGCATTATTTCATTCTTTTTCATGGCTGAGTAGTGTTCCATTGTGTATATGTACCATATCTTCATCATTCATCTGTTGATGGACATTTAGGTTACTTCCATGTCTTGGCTATTGTGAATAATACTGCAATGAACACAGGGGTGCATGTTATCTTTTTGAATTATAGTTTTGTCTGGATATATGCCCAGGAGTAGGATTGCTGGATCATATGGCAACTCTATTTTTAGTTTCTTGAGGAACCTCCATACTGTTCTCCATAGTGGCTGCACCAGTTTACATTCCCACCAACAGTGCAAGAGGGTTCCCTTTTCTCCAAACCCTCTTCAGCATTTATTGTTCGTAGATTTTTTGATGATGGCCATTCTGACTGGTGTGAGGTGATACCTCACTGTAGTTTTGATTTGCATTTCTCTAATAATTAGTGATGTTGAGCATCTTTTCATGTGTTTGTTGGCCATCTTTATGTCTTCCTTGGAGAAATGTCTATTTAGGTCTTCTGCCCATTTTTCGATTGGGTTGTTTGTTTTTGTGTGGTTGAGTTGTATGAGCTGTTTGTATATTTTGGAAATTAAGCCCTTGTTGGTCACATCATTTGCAAATATTTTCTCCCAGTCTGTAGGCTGTCTTTTCGTTTTGTTTATGGTTCCCTTTGCTCTACAAAAGCTTGTAAGTTTGATTAAGTCCCATTTATTTATTTTTGGCTTTTATTTCTATTGTTTTGGGAGACTGATCTAAGAAAACATTGGTATCATTTATGTCAATGTTTTTGCCTATGTTCTCTTCTAGTTTTATGGTGTTATGTCTTATATTTAAGAGTTTAAGCCATATCGAGTTTACTTTTGTGTATGGTGTGAGGGTGTGTTCTAACTTCATTGATTTACATGTAGCTGTCCAACTTTCTCAACACCACTTGCTGAAGAGACTTTTTTCCATTGTATATTCTTGCCTCCTTTGTTGAAGATTAATTGACCAGAGGTGTGTGGGTTTATTTCTGGGAAGCATAAAATTTTGGACACAGTTTTTGGTAAGCACTTTGGCCAAATCATTAGCTTTAAAATAGTCATGCCTTTGGCCCTTGAATTTTATTTCTGAGGAAATATGAGGTTTGGGCAAGTATGTATGCACATTTGTATGAACAGAGATGTTCACCACAAAACAATACTGAAAATTTGGAAATGACCTAAATGTCCAACAGTAAGGAAAGTCAAGAAATGAGGATTTGTTGGACTTCCCTGGTGGCGCAGTGGTTAAGAATCTGCCTGCCAATGCAGGGGACACGGGTTCGAGCCCTGACCCGGGAAGATCCCACATGCCGTGGAGCAACTAAGCCTGTGTGCCACAACTACTGAGCCCATGCTCTAGAGCCCGCGAGCCGCAACTACTGAAGCCTGCGCGCCTACAGCCCCTGCTCCGCAACAGGAGAAGCCACCGCAATGAGAAGCCCGTGCACCCCAACAAAAAGTACCCCGCTCACCACAACTAGAGAAAGCCGGCATGCAGCAACGAAGACCCAACGCAGCCAAAAATAAAAAAATAAATTTTAAAAACAAAGAAATTAGGATTTGTCCATATAATAGAATAATATATAACAATTTAAAATGATGCCTTCAGGAATTTTTAATGACATAATGTTCAGTGGATAATTTTTAAAAGCTAAGAAATAAAACTACATACAGTATGATCCCAGTTTACATAACATGTATTCATAAGAGAAAGGAAATTTCTTGACCAAAAATATCACCAGCCATTATCTCTATATTGTAGAATTACACTGATACAGGTTATCACGTTATTTTTTTATATGTATCACTTTTACAATTAAGCAAAATGGCTTTTTTTTTCTTACAGAGCATATGGTGGGCTCATTTATACCAAGAATATATTTCCTAAAACTTCTTTATTTTTAAAATATGAGTTTCCTAGACCTCTTCAATCTCTTGACTTCACCAACTCTAGCAGTTAGTTTCCTTCTCATAACAATATTAAGTAACAAAACAGTTTTTTTTATTAATCCCCAAGTCTCTGGTTTGTTCAGGACAACAGACCCATGAGATGCTGATCCTGAACCATTGGCTAGGCTTATTCACCTGCTATGCAGGAGAGTTTGTGGTTCACATTAATATCTTAATATGTCACACATTTACACATTTCTACACGTCATACATTTAAGGTTGCTCCCAAATAGTCATAAAGGAAAGGATAGTCAATCATATAGGATCTTGAAGCCAAAAGAGAGAATTAGAATTGGTGTTCAGCTGGATTTACTGTCATAAGTAATTGTTGGGGAAATTGAGAACGACATTACATGTGGCTTCAGTTTTCATCTGTAAATTATGAATCAAGCTTATTTGCAAAGAATGAGAAGGGAGAGAGGTAAGGTAAAAAATGAAAAAAAAAGTCTTAGTTGGTGTGGGGGATATAAGAAAGATGTAACTATGTAGAAATAAAAGGCTTATGAGCTGAACTGAAGACTAAACACAGTTGGAAGCCATAAATTAATTGAGGGCTTTCATCACCAGACTTATCCTTAAAATGATCAACTTTTAAGATTCAATCTGGAGAGGGAAGGAAGACATGAATAAGAGAAAGGAGTGAAAGGTATAACAAAAGCGAATCAAGGGACAAGAAGTCTCTGTGAGTTTTAGAAAAGACAGGCAGCAAGATAGAGATTGGAAAGAGCACAAATGGGACAAAAGACAATGGGTAAACCATCATTTCCCAAAACAGTCTTAGATTGAAGCATTTTGTCTATTTCCATTGGTACATGATTGCCTTTTTAAAAATGGAAAAGAAAATGTACTTTTAAAATATTGAAACATTTTAAATTCATTTTGTCAGTTGCTGTTCAACCTGTGGATAAAAGTATGGTAGTTAATGTTGACCTGTTATTTTATATTTAAACAGGGCTGACTGTGATAAATATGTTTTTCGTATGCAAAAAACCCATAAAAGTAAAGGTGGCACTGTCTGGGGCAATATCAAGAAAAAAACAGTAAGTATTTTTATTCACCATTCATTTATTCAACACATACCTATTGAACAACTATAATATATGGCAAATTGTTGTAGTTATGTTATATAACAGTCCCTGCCTTCAAGTTGCTTACAGCCTAATACAAGTAAATTATGAGGCTATGAGTGAGGTAAGTACCTAAGTGCTGTAGGATTATGGATGGCAGCTCATAGACTGAAGCATTTGAGCAAGGTGAGAATTTTCATTTGAGGAGTCTGGCAGGGTTGAAAGAACACATATAGGTTAGAGACATTTCACACAAAACAAAAGCATATCTATTCAATGATTGGGGAATAATCCACACTAATTGAGTTGTGATTGTCATAGAATAAGAAATTTCATTAAATCCTCTGCAGGTTCAAAATGGTTTCAAATTTTTTCAGATTCAGCTACTTGATTTTATGTGTGTGTGTATGTCAATAACAGAAAAAATTTTAACTCAAAATCTAATTACAGAAAAAATTTTAACTCAAAATTGCCTTACAGTGATCTGTATCCCTTTGAGAAAAGATTAGGAGAATCCTCTTGAATTATTTTTAAATTTTTAATTTCTGATTTTAATCTGAATAATTTATATCCAGATAAAACTATAAGTATTCTGGAAAAGCTAATTCACCTCAAATTTCCTCAAAGTAAATAGCCATTCTTAGAGAACGATAATTTCTGGATGGAGGTAAAATGGGAGACTACCTTATTCCCTGAGGGTATATTCCTTCTGACCAGGTTATGGCCATCTTTCTCCCTCACCCACACTGAAATATTTATATTGCACACCTGCTACAGTTCTCTCAGAGAGTCTCTAAACTTAACATTAGGATTACCTAATCAGACCTAATCTTTGTAGGCTTTATTTGTCCACAGGAAATGGTAGATACCTCCGGGAACCTTGGTTTAAAATCAGTCTGGAGACTAAATTCTTCAAAAGAAACCTCTACTCCATAATTGAAGGTGTGGGCAGACGCCCTCTCAGTGTTTCTCAGATTTTCTTTTTCCAGTCCACTCCTTACAAGAATGAAATTTTGGTTTCATTTGTAGCCAGTGAGTATGTGAGGATAGAAAGAACAAAGGATTTAGTATTAAAACTTCTGATTTCAAGGTCTGACTCCATACCAGCTTTATGACAAGGCAAGCTACTTGAGCTTTCTAATCTCATTTTATTCATATGTGGTATGAAGTGGGGATCATGATGATATTGTATCATTTAGGATCTCTGTTGCCTTATTGATTTTCTGTCTCGAAGATATGTCCATTGATGTGAGTGAGGTGTTAAAGTCTCTTACTATTATTGTATTCCCATCAGTTTCTCTCTTTATATCTGTTAGTATTTGTTTTATGTCTCTGGGTGCTTCTATATTAGGTGCATATATATTGACAAGTGTAATATCCTCTTCTTGTATTTATCATTTTATAGTGTCCTTCTTTATCTTTCTTTGTTTTAAAGTCTGTTTTGTCTGATAATGAGTATTGCAGCCTCTGCTTTCTTCTCATTCCCGTTTCCATGAAATATCTTTTTCCATCCCCTCACTTTCAATCTATGTGTGTTCTTTGCCCTAAAGTGGGTCTCTTTGTAGGCAGCATATTGTAAGTTCTTGGTTTTTTATCTGATCTGCCACTCTGTGTCTTTTTATTGGAACATTTAGTGCATTGACATTTAAGGTAATTATTGATAGATATGAATTTATTGCTGTTTAAACCTTGTTTTTCCATTGATTTTATATTTCTTCTTTGTCCCTTTTTCTTTTTCTTTTTGCAGTTTGATGGTTTTCTTTATCCTTGTGTTCTTTTTGGTTTTTGTGCATCTATTGTATGTTTTTGATTTGTGGTTACTCTGTTTTTCAAGTATGTTAACCCCTTCCTATATCTACTTGCTTTAGACTGGTAGTCATATAGGCTCAAACACATTCTAGAAAAAACAAATGTACATTTTCTTACTCTCCTCCCCAACATTTTTATTATTTTGATGTCTTCTTTTACATCTTCATGTTAATCCTTTTGCTGTTCATTGTGGTTATCATCACTTTCACAGAAATTTTTTGATTTTTTTTTTTTTCAGTCTGTGTCCTGGCTTATTTAATTGATTTACTTTCCAATTGTGATTTTCTCTTTCCTATAGATTCTTGCTTCTTTTCTATTTAGAGAAGACCTTTTAGGATAGGTCTTCCTTTAGGATAGGTGTACTCTTAGTTTTTGCTTGTCTGAGCAATTCTTTATCTCTCCTTCTATTCTAAATGATAATCTTGCTGGGTAGAGTATCCTTGGTTGCAGGGGTTTCCCTTTCAGGACTTTATATCCTGCCATTCCCTTCTGGCCTGCAGTGTTTATGTAGAGAAATCAGCTGATTGCCTTATGAGGGTTTCCTTATAATTAAATCTTTGTTTTTCTCTTGCTGCCTTTAGAATCCTCTAACTTTTGCCATTTTAATTGTCTTGGTGTAGGTCTGTTTGGGTTCATCTTGTTTGGGACCCTCTGTGCTTCCTGTACCTGGATATCTGTTTCCTTCTTTAAGTTTGGGAAGTTTTCCACCATAATTTCTTCAGATACATTTCAATCCCCTTTTTTCTTTCTTCTCCTTCTGGGATCCCTATTATGTGTAGATTGGCATGCTTTATATTATCCCATAGGTCTCTTCTGTTGGTTTCATTTTTCTTTTCATTTGGCTCTCTGCTGTTCTAATTGGGTGATTTCTCTTATTCTTTCAGATCACTTCTTTGTTCCTCTGCATTATTCATTCTGTTATTCATTGCCTTTAGCTCAGCTTTCATCTCGGCAAATAAGTTTTGCAATTCTTAGTTCCTCTTTATAGTTTCTAGTTTCTTTTTACAGTAATCTTCATTTCTATCAATAGCCCTTAATTCCTTCAGTATTTTCATTATTTCCTTTCTGAACTCAGTGTCTATTAGACTGAAGAGGTCTGTTTTGTTCTTTCAGGAGAATTCTCTTGATCTTTTAATTGGGAGTGGTTCCACTACTTCTTCATTTTACTTTTATTTCTCTGACTCTGTGAGCTTAGGAGAAATAATTATTTACTGTGGCCTTGAAGGGCTGTTTTTATGTGGGAGCATCCCTTTGTAGCCTGCATAAGTCTAATATTTTTGGTGTATGGGCTGTTTCTAGTAGGGATGCCTGCTGCATTTTCCTTCAGTGTGTGCTGGCCGGGGTCCCTTTCATAGGGGGTATGACTCGTGTGGTGACTAGAGCCTGCACTGGATATTGAGCAGGGTCTCTTCTTTGCTGTCTGGTTGTCACAGCCCTGTTGGGGGCAGCATCTGCTCCCCAGTTGTTGGAATAGAAGCCCCTAGATCCGTTTCTGAGCTGCAGTGTGAGGTAGGTGAAACTGGAGCTCTCCCACTGAGAGAAGAGCCACTGAATATTCCATTGCTCGAGCTGTCCACTGGGGGGTACGCTCTGTGTGTCACCTGTGCAAGCCCACAAAGTACACTGTCACTGGCACTGCCCTTGGCCCCGCCTCCACCGTGAGAATGCAGGTAGTCGGCTGTGGTGTCCCTCAGACACTGTGTTCACAAAGCTGCCAGCGCAGATCCACTAAAGTTAGGTACCAGGACCACAACAGTCACATACCTGGACCCACCATGGGAGCTATGGAAGCAGCCCAGACCCCAGCCCTGCCTCTGCGTGCAGTCACACACAAAGCCTACAGCTGCGAGGCTAGTCCCATCCCAGCCACAGGAGCACCCATTGTCCTGCTCCCAGAGCCCAAGAAAGAGGATGCTATGGCAGGCCCCGCCCCTCTCTTCCTTCATGCACCCCACCCCTTAGCAACAGTGATTGGCTTCTGTGGCGGCCTGGGCTTCTTCCACATACACCCTCGGTTGAGGCCCTATAACTACTCTCCAGCCCCTTCAGGCTGTCTCCGTTTAGCCAACCCCAGTACTCTCCCCGTGTCCTCTGAAGCCCAAGTTTCAGCACCCAGTCATCCCATTGTTCCCTCCCCCCACCACACACACACACACACACACACACACACACACACACACACACACACGCGTGCGACCATCTCAGGCTGGGGATTGCAGTGAGGTAGCACAGATCCTCTGTGCTAGTCTCTGTCTGTTCTGCCTGCCACCAGCTGGCTTCTGTGCTCTCCCTTTCTGTCCCAGCTGATCTTCCCACCAGTTAAGAGGTTCCCCAGGGTGCGGGAACGTTTCCCCTTTTCCAGCTCCCTCCCAGTGCCGCAGGTCTCATCCCAATTCCTTTATTTTTTCTTTCATCCTACTGGGTTATATGGAGATATTTCTTGCACTTCTGGGTGTCTGATATCTTTTGTCAGTGTTCAGTAAGCTATCCTGAGAAAATGTTCCCCATGTAGATGTATTTTTGATATATTTGTGGGAAGAGGTGAGTTTCATGTCCTTCCATTCTCCCATCTTGGTTCCTCCTTTTGATCATGATGATACTGGTTTATCTCATTGAATGATTTTTGAGGGCTAAATGTTGTAATAGTGTTTTGACTCATTTCACAGGAAAAAATACATTTCCATGGCAATCCATGAACACGAGTTTGTATATCTAAAGTTTCTTTCAATAATACTTATCCTTAGTACAGTGGGTATACTCTGTCATATTTTCTTTTCTGGTCTATTCATTTTCATTTTTTAAAGATAGCCATGGCCAGTAGTTTAAAAAGCACTGATGTATATATAAACATGCATTATATACTTAAAACTTGCCATATAAATTATTATTTTAGCCAAGAATTTAAAGTACAGAGAATTCAAATTTTGCTAGTGTAATGGAATAAGTACTCAGTAGATTTTGGCAACTTTCAGAGGCTATCCTTTAATCACTGTAGCATTAGTTTGTAATGTTTTATTGGGATAAATCATGCTGAATTTTGTCTACATGTGAAGCAGGCTTCAGAGGAGGCATCACTTAGCTAATATGAACTCTCTTGTAGATTGAAAGTGATTTTTCAACTCCACCATCAAGAAGAAAAACCCCATTTAAAAAAGGTAATATACTTACATCTTTCTTTTGTAGCTCTGTCCTATTATAGGGTAGTCTCTTTATTAACATAGTATTAAAATTAATTGCTCACAAGTGGGCAGATCTACCAGTTGGTTTCCTGTTATTTTCAATTTCATTGAAATTGTTTTTAGAAATATATTAATCTTTTTATTAAACTTCTCTTTACAGAATTAGCAGAAAACTCTGGTATTGGAAAACTTTTCACTAATGCTATGGAGTCTTTAGAGGAAGAAGAGAAAGATTCTTATTTTTCGAACTCTGATTCTGCATAGTAAAAATGAGAATACTTCCAGGATGTTTATCAAGAAGCAGATAGTGTATCTGTATCTTCATTTGAAGGATGTTTTTTTTTTTTTATAATGTAGCTTCATATGAAATTGCAGACTCTTCTTCATAGGTTTCATGTGTTATATATAGATGTCTCTCATAAGCATCTTAGTCTGTTTACTTTAAGAAAATCATGTTCCATACAGATTTTTTTAGAAGCATTCAAGAAAATGTTGCTATCCTTAAGGGGAGAGGTGGGGGAGAATTAAAAAATAGATTGTATTGGTAGCTACTGAGTTCATGAAAACTTTAGGTTACCAGTTGTCACCACTTGGTATAAAAGCCAGAGTTGATCTAATGTTTCAGTTATCAGTACATGTTGTTTAAACCATTTGACAAGCTTTCTCCTGATGGTTTTTCTTAAAACTTGTGATTGGCACATTCATGAAACCTATGTAAATTTAATTTATTGCTTTTTCAGTATTTTTATTAGGTAGAATAAGAGAACAGATTTTGTTGTATTCTTAAGCAGACATGGCGTAAATTTGGTCTCAATATTTAAAAGACTGGATTAGACAAACATTCAGGTTATAGCTCTTTTACTGTAAGGAGTCAAGTTACTATGTCATGTCATAGTAAACACTGTTTTCCTTTCAGACAGCTTCTTTAGAAATAAACTTCTTTTAGCATATTATGCCATTATGCTTTAAAATTTGACATAGGGCTTCCCTGGTGGCGCGGTGGTTGAGAATCTGCCTGCTAATGCAGGGGACACGGGTTCGAGCCTTGGTCTGGGAGGATCCCACATGCCGCGGAACGACTGGGCGCATGAGCCACGGGCACTGAGCCTGCGTGTCTGGAGCCTGTGCTCCGCAGCAGGGGATGCCGCGATAGTGAGAGGCCCGCGCACTGTGATAAAGAGTGGCCCCCACTTGCCACAAACTAGAGAAAGCCCTCACACAGAAACGAAGACCCAACACAGCAAAAATAAATTAATTAATTAATAAACTCGTACTCCCAACATCTTCTTTTAAAAAAAAATTTGACAGAATTTTTTTCCCTCTGGTTATAGTACACATTTACCCACTCCTTCTCTCCAGGTAGGTTGTTCAAATAAAGTAAATTTGCTTTTATAATATTCATGTTTTGGTTGGTTTTTCCAATTACTGGCTCATAGAAAAAATGCATTTTGTTTGTTAATGGTTCAGTTCATTTCCTTGAAAAATACCAGAACTGTTAGAAAAAGTATACTTTCTTGTTTCTTAAGAATTTAGTCAGTAATAATCAGCAGCTAAAGAACTACAGGATTTGTAGAAACACAAGATTTAAGAAGAATAGTGCAAGCAAACAGATCACTCTCCTTTAAACTACCATGATAGTTTCTGCCACAGAGATTTTTGATAGATGAAGGATGAAACAAATGAAAGGGTTATTTTAGAGTAGCTCTAAAAAATTCTGTTGTAGAACTCTTAAGTTGCCAATATTTGGTGTAATACCATGCTGCTTGATGTTAGTGGATAGTGTTTTAAGAATTAGAAGGTATTCACAACATTGTAAATCAACTATACTCCAATAAAAATTTTTTTAAAAATTAGAAGGTAGTTAAATTCTGTAATACGAAACAAAGATAATTTTTGAAATAGCATATACTTGACACAAACCACAACGTACCCCCACTCCCCATATTCCATATGTCCTATCAAAACTATTGTATCCCACCTTCCAGGTACCTGGTTATTCCCGTTTCTTTCCATTCGGTCATTAGATAAACTAGTAAGGTTTAAGGTAACCTCCAAAGGAGACTTAAAAGTGGAAAAGAAAGACTTGAAGGGCTCAAAGACAGTAAGACGGATCAATAAACTATAGGGTTCATAGTTAAGTGCAACCTGTGAAGAGTATAGAAAGAGGCCGTTGCAGCTTAAATATGGATAGAGGTCTCTATACAGCAAGCATAAATAAATGAAATCCTCTAGGTTATGTCCCTCAAACCATATCAATGTATGAAATATTTTGTCTGTTGGGTGAACACACAGAATCTGAAGACATTGGTGTCTGCATGAGATGTGCTGCAAGGAGGTCATCAGTCCAGGGCAATGTGAGGTTGTTGAGGGACTGCATGCTTCTGGTGTACAGCCAGGGCACAGAGCACCAGATGTCCCTACCCAATGCACCACTGATACCATGTAACAGGAGTGAGTAGCAGCAAAAAAAACAGCACACTGGAACCAGAAAAAGAAGTCCCTTTCCTCCTTCTACTTGACAAAGCTTAAATCATGCTCACTAGGGAGAAATGCTCAAAAAGTCCAGTCCATTATAATGGAGTGAGATACTGAAGGATGAATTTGAACCTGAGAGAGAACAAATTGAGAACTGCACGTGAGCCAATAATTTATAGAACTTCTTTTCTTTCTGGCTTTGACAGAATTATTAAACAGCAGAAATAAGAGGTTAACTGCTTTAGTAGAATTCAGAATTTATACTATCCCAAAGGAGCTAAGTTCACGATCAGAGCAACTTTTTTAGTGAAAAAACTATCTAGTTCCTGGGTTCTTGTTCTAGATTTCCCAGTCTAAACTTGAGTAAGTCACTTGTTTCTGGGCCTCACGTTTATCATCTGATAAGAAAGGAACAAGAAAAGCAATTTGAATTAGATCAGCTTTGAAGTCCATGCCAAGTCTAAGTGAAACCCTCTGCTGTGAGGTTGGTTCAACTACCCAACAATTAGTAGCATAACAGACACAGTGTTATGGGTCACGATGAAAGTCCACATTCCATAGCTCATCTATACTGAAATTTCCCAACTCCAAGATATCACTTCTTTGAATATGGTACTTCAACCAAAAAAAGTAGTATAGATCAGAGTTCATACTACTAGGATTAGACTGTTAACTAGGATTCAGTTAAATTTTCTACTTTCCTAGTTACTGGGGCATTATCTCACAATACACCTACCACCCACATCTATTCAATATAGTTGATATATGAGAAAAATTGTTTATGACCATTAAGCTGGCAGCAGACACATCAACCTATAATGCTAACAAATGACAATGATAGCACTATAATCTTTGAGAAAATTCTAAAATATATCTTTCACTCTAGCTTTTACTTAATAGTACCTTCAATAAGCTTTTCGTTCAATAAAGTTTTATTATCTAAACAAAATGATTATTAAACATGAGATTTTTTTAAATCATTTATATATTCTATATAAATAAAAAATGTACACAGTGTAAAATAACAGATATGGACATATTAATATATTTTAAACTGATAATCACAAACCACAGCAATGATTATTGAAGTGCATTTAGTATTGTGAGGGTTCTTTGATAACCCACCCTGAGCAGTCTGATCATGCATCAGATTTAAAACTACCTTTGTTAAGATCATTTGGCAACATTTGCATGTCAAATATATAGTGAATATATCTATAGATCTCCTCAGCTTTTTGATGAGTTACTTGTGCATACATGGAGATTTCCTGAGGTGAGCTGAAAAATAAACAAAAACATTATACTAAAACTTCTGACTTATAAAATTCAATATTCTTGCTTAAAGAATACCAAACATAAAATCCTTTAAGAAAATCATTTTTTCCCAAGTTTTCTACATTCAGTTGATTATGTCTTAGCATTAGTTTAAATAAAACAAAAGCCTATTCCCTATATTTAAAATCATTTATAATAATAATTTCAACATCTTATTTGAGCCTTTAGTTTAACCTATTTTCTAAAGCCTTCGTTTGATTTTCAAGCAATAAAATCATTAGAGCCTACTAAAATTTTCAACTTGAACATTTTTCTAGTTACAGAACTAACCAGCCCAGAAATGTGAGACTGCAAGATCAAATTAAGTGCTGTCTGTCTCCCCACAGGGCTCTAAGCTACTCAAAGACAATGCCTATGTTTTTTTTTTTTTCCTTCCATTAATGTCCTCAGCTTAATGCAGTGACTGATACCTACATGTTGACAAGCAAAGTCTTTACTGAAAGAATCTAACAGGCACTATACCTCTTTATTTTTAAAAATATTAAAATTCCTATGGGGGCTTCCCTGGTGGTGCAGTGGTTGAGAGTCCACCTGCCGATGCAGGGGACACGGGTTCGTGCCCCAGTCCGGGAAGATCCCACGTGCCGCGGAGCAACTAAGCCCGTGTGCCACGACTACTGAGCCTGCGCGTCCGGAGCCTGTGCTCCGCAACGGGAGAGGCCACACCAGTGAGAGGCCCGCGTACCGCAAAAAAAGAAAAAAAAAATTCCTATGAAATGCCTTCAAGGATGATTTTAAAGTAACCATTTAAAAATATTAAATCAGGGACTTCCCTGGTGGTGCAGTGAATAGGACTCTGTGCTCCCAATGCAGGGGACCCGGGTTCGATCCCTGGTCAGGGAACTAGATCCCACATGCATGCCACAACTAAGAATTCACATGCCACAACTAAGGAGCCCGTGTGCTGCAACTAAGGAGCCCAGCTACCATAACTAAGACCCTGCGCAACCAAATAAATAAATATTAAAACACATACCTATTTGTCATCTTTTTCACAGATGAAAACTGGTGACACATATTCAGTGCAGCTATATAAGTTATATTGGGAATACTGAGATAAAATTGAAGTGCCTCACATTTATTACTGTTCACCACTGTTGAAACATGAATACCAACATTCTTTCTTTGTTCCACTAAAGACAATTCCTTTAGCAAATCTGCAGTTTCTTCTTGGCAGGAACTGAAAAGAATTCGGATTCCAGCACCAGTTAAGGTAGTCAGCAGGCTGTCATAGCTCTTTGTTCTCCTAAACATCCTGGATGTGTCTCCTAAATATTTTACATTTAGGAAAATGCAAACCTTAGTAAGTTACATTAAGTAGGACCATTAATACTATATATTATTAAAATCCCAAGATCTACATCATTAAGCAAACTAGTGCCACATTATGCTAATGAGAAACCCTACCGCTGAAAATTTCAAGTGATCCTCAAATAGAAAATAAGGAGAACGGTCTTTATGAGTGTCTTAAATTGGAATCTACAGAAGAAGGTGAGTAGGCAGGGGAGAGTTTATATTCCTAGATAATTTATTCCTAAAGGCCAAGACCATATTACTTATCTCTAAAATTCATAACGGTAGCATTGCCGAAGGGTTCATTAAGTATTACTTCTAACTGATATAAAATTATCATGTATTTATTCCAAGAGTACCTCAATACCCTGCATACCCATTATAACTTTAACTCCTGCCTATTAATTTACTTTCCTACTTTTCCCATTCATTTTCTTTCCATGTTCCACCTACATCCTTTTTTTGGCATTCTTCCTTAAGCCAAAAAAAAGATGTTTTTCCATAACTTTTGCCATATTACTTTCCTTTTTATTCCAAATCTATTTCCTTTATAAAGGATATGTTAGTAAAGAGTAACTTATAGAATTTTAACGCTAGAAAGACCCAAAAGATCACTTAATCTAAAGCCCTCACTTGTCAAATTAAAAAAGAAAAAAAAATTTGGGTTACTGAAAGACAGAATGACTTATCCAAGGTCACATGGTTCAGTAGTGACAGTGGCGATGAAAAGTACGTTGCTCAAATTGAACCAGTGTTTTATGTAAACTACATTATTTTCTTTTACATAATGATTGTATAATCCTTGAATTCTTCCATAGCGGCTTTCAGCTGCATGATTTCACTTAATCCTCATAACACCCCGGGATGAGTAGGAAAAGTATATTATTAACTCCTCAGAGGGAGTGATTTGTCAATGCAGTATCACATAGCTATAGAGACACCAGAACTCAGTGCATCTTCTGATCCCATATCCTATGATCTTTTCACTATTCTCAGGGGCTCCCCATTACAATTAAACATTACCCATAAAAATGCCCTAACTGAAGCTCCAAGCCTGCATTTTTTAGTATATCCTAAGCATCCATTTTAGTGACCCATTGAGAACTCAACATATTCAAAGTTAAACCTCTCTTTGTCCCTCAAATCTGCTGTTTCTCTGATATTCATAATTTCAATGAACAGCACCACTACCTAACTGCCCAGTAATCAAGAGATTGTTCAGCTCAATAGTAAGTCTTGATTGCTCCCACTTACTCCTGCTACCTCCTGATTTCACTTCCCTCCTGATTCCTCCTTTCCCCCACTGCTGCCTTATTTAGGGCCCCTCACCCTTTCTGGGGCTCCCAGAAAAAGACTTATGATTGGTTCACTTGCCTTCAATTTCTCACCCTTCGATTCTCACAAGCTGCATTTAAACACAATGACTAATGAAAAACATTATGGCATTGTGTAAATATGAGATGACATTCATGAGTCAGGTATTTAAATTTTAAGAGCTTCCCACATCCTGACAGTAGGATAATGAACCAAATAATAGGTTCCTTTACAGCCTTATAAACAAAACCATTTAAAAATACAAACCTGTTTTTTCTCTGTCCTTTTCCACAATCACACATATTCTTTCAAACATGCTCTGTAGGTACTGGATCTGGTCAATGAGCTTGTTCTTATTGGTACTATTTAACATCTCAGATTGAGACCTCCTTTCCACCACCATGCGGTTACTCACAATATAATCACAACCATTAAGAGGACAAACCTCTACCTGTAAGCCATGAACTGCTCTTAGGGAAGAAATTACTTCTGAACCAGAAGTGATTTCACGACTGTCTACAAGAATACAAGTTCTTTGGCCTTCCTGTGGAAGTCTAAGAGAAGCATGTGTGCCAGCCAAGCGTGGTCGTGAGTTGGAACAGTATGCCACTGAAGTGCCAGAATCCTCCAGAGCACTAGTATCCTGAAAAGCAGAAAACATCAATCACGATCAGTTATATGTATGTTAGCGCCATAAACTTCTAACTCCTAGGCTGATTTTTCTTATTGATACTTTTTTTTATTCCTTCAACATCAGCAAAGTGACTATGTAGATGAAGGACCAAGCTACCACTTAACACCTTGTAGGATGGCTAGAATTTTTAAAAAAGGAAAATGTGTTGATGAGAATGTGAAAAAACTGGAATGTACATTGCTGGTGGGAATGAAAAATGGTGAGGCCACTGTGGGGAGAGTTCTCAAAATTAAAGAATTACCATATGGCCCAGGAATTCCACTCCTAGGTAACATACCCATAATAATTGAAACCAGAGACTCAGATACTTGTATGCCAGTGTTGATTAATTTTGGAAAATCCTCAGCCATGCTTGTTCAACTATATCTTCTACTTGCTCTCTTTTCTCCTTAATTCCAATTACATGTATCTTAGGCTACTGCTTACAGTCCCACAGCTCCTGGATGCTCCATTCTGTTTTTTCACTCTTTCTTTATATTTCTGATTGGGTAATTTTATTGACCTAGCTTTAAGTTTGTTGGTTCTTTCCATGGCTGCATTGAGTCTACTGATGGGCCTATTGCAGACATTCTTCATCTCTTTTACCATGTTTTCCATTTCTAGCATTTCCACTTTATTGTTCTTTATATATCCCATTTCTTGGATGATATTCCCTTTCTGTTCATGCATGTTTGTTTGACTTTTCCACTAGAGCCTTTAACATGTTAATCATGGTTATTCTAAATTCCCTGTCTGATAGTTCCAATGTCTGGGTCATATCTGAGTCTGGTTCTTGAGAATGTGTTTTTTTCTTCCTTCTATGTATCTTGTAACTTTTGGTTGAAAGCCAAACATCTTGTGTAGGAGAGTAGTGATTGAGGTAAATATGAGCCCTACCAAAGTACAGAAATAGCTTTGGACCCATGACAAAACATCACAAAGTCCTTTCAAACTGAGCTGAGGTCTGGGCTCATGTGCCAGGTGATTTTTCTAAATATTCTAACTTTTCTTTGTAAACCTGTGCCTCAGAGAGTTTTTCTCCCCATACTCTTGTCTCTCTCTCAGCAGTAGATTGCTTTTATTTCTCACTTACTGCTTGCTAGCCTGGTTGGAGGGAGTGCTAGGAGTGTGCGGACAGGCGGGGGGAGGGGGGTTTCTATTGTCCTGGTTCAGCCTGTCTTGGGCAGGAATTGTGTCCCTGGATCTCAGAGATGGGAACTTCTCAATGATCCTCCCCCTCTCCCTGCCCCCAGTGGTTAGAGATCTCTAATGCTCTGGGCCCAAGATGTTTTCCTGCCCCTTTCTCAGATGTAGAGCATTTCTCTCTTATTCCTTTCTTCCATCTGCAAAGGGTCTTCACCTAAGCCCTGGAGCTGTAGGGTTTGCTGTTCTTCCCCCAGTAGTTTAATGCTTTTTGTTCCATAGGGGAAATAGGGGAGAAGGAACTAGTGGTGCCTTTTCCACAGAAGGAACTAGATGGGGTTTGGTGCCTTTTCCACAGTAGCTTCTGGTCACTTCCCCAAGGCCTGCACTGGGAAGGAGGTTTTCTCTGATTCTCAGTCTTTCTTGTGACCATCTGATGACTCTGTGGAAAAGAGCCCACGAGTGGTTATGAATTACCCTTCTCTCTGCAACTCCCAGGGGTTCTAAACGCTCATGCTATCCCGTTGCCTTTTGCAATTCATTAATGTTTTAGCTGAATTCTTCTTGCCAGATTATACAGTGCCCAGTGACTGTCCCAAATCAGCAAGTCTCTCCTTGGCACTTGTCTCCTTAGATATCAGGCTAATTGGCTGTCCTGCAACCTCAGATCCAAATAAACTTATGATTTTGTAGATTATCTGGTTTTTTGGCTGTTGTTACAAGGATGGGAGCAATGCTCTTTCCAGCTTTCTGTATTCTAAGCTAAAGAGGAAGTCCTAATCACTCAGAATAATCTTTAAAATATATTTAATATTCAATCTTTTAAGAAAAGGAATAAATGTCATGAAGGAAGAAATGAACACTAAAGAACCAAAAGAAAATATTGGAAATATTTCGTTATCTTGGAGTACAAAATGGCTTTTTAAACATGACACTGATGTCAGAAACTATAAAGAAAAAAATTGGAACTGTATAAAAAAGTTAAATTTTCCTGTGGCAAAACCCACTATTAAACAAAACAAAGGCAAATGACAAACAAGGAATACTGTCTGCAATACACATGACAAAATAAGTATTAACATTTTTAGTATCTAACAGTTTTTGACAGGATATTTAGCCTATTTTCTGTCTTCTCAAATTGATCTCAAATTCCTTCCCCTCCTAATCTGAAGAAGAATCATACTATATGTATAGTATTAGATAGTAGAGGAAAAGTTAAAACACATTTCTGTTAAAACTCTATCCTTTTTCACAGTCCTCAAAATATTACTAGCCTATATCTATTTTTTTTAGTTACAGCATGGCAAAATAGAAATGTAGAGAGTGCTTACTGGTTTTGAAAGTAATGTGCAAGTATTACCTACCCTGACCCTTGGGATTACTATCTTTCTAATACAGCTGAGAATACCGAGGCTCAGGGAAATTAAGTACTTTGCTCTTCTCCAATCTATTTATAAGACTTAATCTAGTCAATTTTATCTAATTATGCCTTCCAGAAATAACTTTGTGCAAAAAAGGCCTGGAGATAATTTACAACTAGAAATGCCAATTTGAGGGCCATTGTGCGGACACTGGAGCATGTTGCTAAGGTGGAATGGGCTGAAACACCTGGAATAAAAGAGAAATCTAAGTCTAGGTCTAGGGATTCCTATTACTATGACTTTAATCCCTATTTTAGCAAAACTACTGCAACTATGAACTCTTAAAAACTGAAAATGATTTTAGGAATTACTTTATCAATAGTAACCATTCTGGAAGGAAAGAAATTCAAAGGAAGGAAATCAGCTGGTACCCCTAAACTCCTCACCCCAATAAGTAGATGAGAGTTACATACCAGAAGCCTTCAGAGGGGGAAAGAAAAAATCTGGAGAAACTAGTTCTGAGCTTTAATTTCTGTTAATTTTACCTTGTAGGAAGCCCATTTCCTATATCCTTTTTATAAAATTAGCAGGTTTCCTTACAGAAAACTATTAACACATTTTAAAAATAAGCATCCTACAAATCAGCTATAAAATTTAGTGTGCTGGTTTCTTGTCTGAAGAATTTTATCACTTGCTAATTTTTCTTTGACCTAGTTATTTAACACAAAAGAAAGAAAAACAAACCAAAGAAAACGTTTTGGTAAACATACAAAGGCTTTTTCTCTCTAATCTGATTCATACCTTCAACTGAATTGGAAATTTTCTACAGTCTTTCTGTGAATCAACAGTAGTGAATGATGATGAGGTAGGTTCAATTTTAGTACGGCTCTGAGGTTTGAAGTCTGAGACATCGGAAACTGTAACCTTTAAATTAAGCGGTGTCTGTTGTCTCCGGTTTGGCGACTGATTAACAACTGGATTAGAGTGGTCCCTGGACTGCAATGAAGACCCAGAAGGCACTAAATTCAAACAGTGGTTTTGTTGTTCACTCTTGGTAACTGCACTTGGATTAATCACAGTGCTGGATTCCTGTTTATCATTTACATTGTTTTCCTCCTCACTTGAATCATCTGGTAAAATAATTCTGAATAATTTTTTTTTTGAAGATGCACAGTTTTGTCTCATCTTCATTTGTTTTAGCTTTACTGCACGTCGGGTTTTATATTTTTTACTCCTACTTGCAAAGCAATCTTCAGTTATTAGGTTAAAATCAACACAGACTTCTTCACTTGATTGGCTTTTGCAAGACTCCTCTTCATCAACACAAAAACTGTCTTCTAAATAGGTTTCATCTTGCTCAGGAATCTACAATACAAATACAAAATAAGAATATTATAAATTTCATAAAATCAGCATGTTCTAACATATTCTTTTAAGTTCATGGTATCTTTCTGAATATTTATTTCACTTACTTTATTAAGTCAGTCACTTGCTCACTAACATATATCGAGCATATTCTTTTTTTCTTCCAGTTTTATTGAGATATAATTGACATACAACACTGTATAAGTCTAAGGTATACAGCATAATGATTTGACTTATTACATCATGAAATAAGTTTAGTGAACATCCATCATCTCACACAGATACAAAATTAAAGAAATAGAAAAAAAATTTTTCCTTGTGGTGAGAGCTCTTAGGATTTACTCTCTTGACAATTTTCATATTTAACCTACAGCAGTGTTAATTATGTTTATCATGTTGTACATTACATCCCAAGTACTTATTTATCTTATAACTGGAAGTTTGTACATTTTGACTACCATCATCCAATTCTCCTTCCCCCTACACCACTCCCCTGCCTCTGGTAACCATAAATTTGGTCTCTTTTTGTATGAGTTAGTTTGTTTGTTTTTGAAGTATAATTAACCTACAATACAATGTTAGTTCCTGTTACATAACATACATTTCAAAATGATCACCAGGATAAGTCTAGTTACAATGTGTACAAAGATATTACATAATTATTGACTATATTCCCCACACTGTACATTTTATACCTATGACATTTATTTTGCAACTGGAAATTTGTGCCTCTTAATCTCCCTCACCTATTTCTCTCCTCCCCCAACTCCCCACTGGCAACCACCTGTTTGTTCTCTGTGTCTATGATTGTTTCTTTTTTATGTTGGTTCATTTGTTTTTCAGATTCCACATATAAGTGAAATCATACAGTATTTGTCTTTCTCTGTCTGACTTCTTTCACTTAGTGTAATGCCCTCTAGGTCCATCCATGTTGTCACAAATGGCAAAATTTCATTCTTTTCTATAGCTGAGTAATATTCCATTTTATATATATACCACATCTTCTTTCTGATTATTCTTTATGGAAGAAAATGAGGAGTTTGGGAATAAAAAAAGAATGATTTACCCTCTAGAAATTTACAGTCTAGTGCAAGTAGCCAGAAAAATAAACAGTAATTTATAAACAATGTGATAAATGCTATATAATAAACACAATGAAAGTACAGAGATAAGAATGACCATATTTCCAAGGTGAATATGGCAATTTATAAACAAATAAGGCTAATATGAAATTGTTATCCATAAATGAAAAATAATCTATGGTTTTTAGGATATACCATTTTTATGAAAAACTTAATTTTCAAGAGAAATATGACAACATAGAAGAATTAAAATTTTAACTAATAGATGATAAAGTTCTATTCACTTCCTTTAAATATTCTCCTAATTGGAAAACAATTTAAGAGTATATTCTAGGGCTTCCCTGGTGGCGCGGTGGTTGAGAATCTGCCTGCCAATGCAGGGGACATGGGTTCGAGCCCTGGTCCAGGAAGATCCCACATGCCGCCGAGCAACTAAGCCCGTGTGCCACAACTACTGAGCCCACGAGCCACAATTCCTGAAGCCCATGTGCCTAGAGCCCGTGCTCCACAAGAGAAGCCACCACGAGAAGCCAGCGCACCGCAACAAAGAGTAGCTCCCGCTCGCCGCAACTAGAGAAAGCCCACATGCAGCAATGAAGACCCAATGCAGCCAAAAAATTTAAAAAAAAAAAAAAAAGTATATTCTAATTAGTTCAAGTTAACAAAAGGATAATTTGATCAAATTAGTACTAAAAGGGATTTTGAGAGTTCATTTAGCCCACCTTCCTTACTCAGGGTAGAAATTATTGCAAATAGTTCTGATGGTCCAATTTTAGAAACAAAATGAAAGCTTCATTAATGGGGATATATTTCAACACCACCACCAGGAAATTCTCCACTATATTTCTATAGTTCATACCTGTGAGAAAATGTTTATGTTGTTATGTTTCTTATGGACCATTTTGTACCGATTGTTCATCAGTGGACTTCGCACAGATTTCATGTAAATAGCTCTCATTTCAGAATCTGTGTAGAGATAAAAAAAATTTCAAACAGCAAAATTATTTAAATGAAAACTAACAAAGTATTTAACTTTGACCTATCCCAAATTCACATGATTCAAAACTTGTGGAACTATTTTACACAAAAGATATTTAATATATATTGAAACATGTCTAAAAATAATTATTCAAAAATGCAAAGTTAGGAGTTTTGCCTTTGACAGATGATCTAGTTGGGTGATCATGGACAACTTATTTAAGCTCTCTGCCTTAGCTATCTCTCTTCTCTGATAACGAAGATTAGGAGAGTGCCTTTTCATGAGAAATAAATGTACACAAAGACCTTAGAACTGTATCTGATTTATAGAAAGCATTCTATAAAACTAAAACATAAAAACTCCAGGCAAAAAAACCCTATACTTAAAAACATCAAAAGCCACAACCAATAGTAAGTATGTTTCATAATTTTCAGTCAAGCAAAAACTAGGAAACACAGGTTTTTATTTATGCCTATCTTTTTTTTTTAAGGTTGTAATCAGAAATCAACTTTAATTTTTGTCTCTCATTTCCCCTTACATATTTTTGGAGTGATTAAATTAATTAACAGGTTATTTTGAGGGATAACATTGCTAATTTAATGACTATCATGCTTGGGACAAGATGTATAAGCTTTTCTTTGAATAATATTTCCCTTATCTCCATTCCATAGCTAGCTTCAACTATTAGATATTCTCCTGACTTAACTACCCACTTCTTACTCATGATAAATCCCTACAAAATTTAGTGAGATCTTTATTTCCAGTTTACTGTTTAAAAGGACTCAATCAAGGAGCTTTCAGAGATATTTTTTCATTTGTTTTATAGATTTTTTTTTGGTATAATGCATATACAATAAAATTCATCCTCTTTAGGGTATAGTTCTGAGTCTTGACAAATGCATAGTTATGGCAACCACTATTCTATTTGCTGTTGCTATAGTTTTACCTTTTCCAGAATGTCATATAAATCAAAGTATATAGTATGTAACCTTTTGAATCTGGCTTTTTCCACAAAGCATAATTCATGTGAGATTCATAGGCCTATCATTTTTTAAAGTTATATAGCAAAGAGTACCTAAGAAATGAGGCTTAAAAAAAAAAAAGGTAATGTGGATTTTGAGATTTTCTTAAAAAAAAAAACTTTGAAATCCTACATTTCAAACATACTGTTTCTAAATGGAGTTTCAGATCTCCCTACTCTCCATCCCAACTGCTCTACCTTCAACCTTCCCAATTGCAGCAACTAAAGTCCTTCCTGCTGCTCAAGCCCACTGACTCCCTCTTTTTCTCTCTAATCCATCAGAAAATCCCATCAGCTGTACATAGCCAGAATCCAATCTTTCTCACCCTCTCACTGCCCCCACCTTGGTAGAAGCCACTAACATTCCTTGATTAGATTACTGCGATGGCCTCCTAAATGGTCTCTTTTTCCACCTTTGCTCCCAAATAGGCTGTTCTCAACACAGAAGCTAGAGCTATACTACTTAATATGAGCTGGCTGCTCATTTATTACTCTCTGATCTCACTTCCAACTACTCCCCTTCTCACTCATTCAATTCCAGTCACAATGCTGTTCCCTTGAACAAGCCAGGCACACTCCTGCTTCAGGGCCTTCACATTGGTTGTCATCTTTGCATCAACATTCTCCCACCAGATTATACAATACTATAGACCTGCAAAAGAAACCTTATTCTGCAAATCATATCAGTATCGGCAACATGGTACCGATAATTTTGTATTTAAAGCCTTTTTTCTTTAAAGTCACGGACCTTGGGAAACTTTGCTGTTTCAAATCATATCAGGCACTGCAGGAGCAGAATAATGGCAAGATTTGTGAAGGATAAGAATACAGAAGAGCCCACCACAATCTTTCCCATTTCTATTAAAGCCAATCTGAATCATCTGCTCTTAATATATTGTATAGAAGACCTGCTCAAGCATTGTTTGGGGAGACTGTTTTCTAAAAGTAGATCTCCCTTACCTTAGCAAATTTAATAAATTTAGCTTTGTGTCTCAGCTGGTTTTAAATTTAGCTTTGTGTCACACTGCTGGATTCCTCATCTCCTTCTAGTCTTTGATTAAATGTCACCTTCTCAATGTGGGCTACCCCTAATTACCTTACTTAAATTTGCAGCTTATCTGTTAATACCCCTAACTGCTGCCACTCCAAATCTTCATCTTACACAACTCTTTGTTTTTCTGTAAAGTTTTCATCTTACACTAAATAATTTAGTTATTATGTATATTGCTTGTCTTCTTCCATTCAAATGTAAGCTTCATAAGGGAAGGGGGTTTTGTCCATTTCGCTCACAGATGCAGCTTTCTCAAGAACCTTACATAGTACTGGGCACATAGTAGGCACTAAATACTTGTTTAAATGAACATCTGACATTGAGCCAACTAGGTCATTCTGGAGAGACATAATCAAATTAGCAGAAGCCTATAAACAATCAACTCTCACATAAAGCAAATATTAACAGAATTTGAATGAAAATGACCAAGTATTTTACACATGACAAATTTAATTCCCTTTATAGTCAAAGTTCTTTGGAAACTGACTAGAATATTTAAGTATAACCACATTAAAGGCACTGAAAATCAAAAGAAAAAGAAGCATCATTATATCACTTACCATTTATAGCCTGTGACAGTTGAGTCTCATCATTTAAAAAGTCAAGTAATGAGGAATCCTGTTCATTTTCTGACTCATCATTTTCATCTGATGAAACACATTCTGCATCTTCTTGGGAAAGTTCTGCTTCATCATCTAAAAACTTCCTAGCTACAAGCTAAGATAAATGAGAAAAAAGGAAGATGCCTTTAAGAAAATCATTTTATTTCTTCAAATAATTGGAAACAGTTCTGGAAAGTGGATTTCTTGCCAGTGCTTTTAAGATCAAAAATAATAAAAACAGAAAACTGCAAGAAGAAATAATAAAGTAGTATACCTATTTAAAATTTCTTCTTTTAATTCTGTTATGAATAAAATAAAGTACAAGTCAGCATATCAGCTTGCTGAATGTTTCTTAATAAGCACAAAGTCTCCTGAGTCTTTCAGCTAATTAATTTTTTCCAGGAAAAATACAGTACCACAGAAAGACTGATCAGACAAAAAGGTGCTGAGAATTCTTTTCCAAGAATGTGAATATTGGATAGAGATAAGAAAAACAATATAATTATTACAAAAGCAAATATTCTAAAACTCAGATTTGTCTCTATATTTTCTTCAATTTGAATATTAAATCCTCAATACACTAAAGTTTCTTCATTTAGTCATTCAAAATAACACAACACTGCAAGATAGTTTCAAAACACAAAGAGAAACTAAAATACCACACCTTAAGATTTTAATTCCAATACAAAAAGTAAAATTTGTGTCAAAATATTTTTTAATTTTGGGATTTTTTCCTATAAGAAATTATAGAGAAAAATCTACTTCTGTGTAACATCTACTGTTCTTTACTAATTAAAAAATATATAGTATATTTATATAAAAATAAGAAACGGAAAAAAGTTTACCTTTAGGTGACTCAGTCTCTTTTGGACTTTGATGCCTCTTTTATTATGATCCTTGAAGTCTGCTGATTGTGGATCTCGTTTGCTAAAATTCTCACTCTCATCGCTAGATGATAAATCTAACTAAAATTCAATAAAATTCTTACATGAGAAAATATAATTGGAGTGTTGTATCTTAATGTGTTTCTCAAGGATTATTGCTTCTGTTTTCATTTTTCCTTTTTAAATAGTTGACCTAACATTTTCTTGTTAGAAAAATAAAATGCTCTTACAACTCAGAGCCATGTTATAAATACACAATACTTATGAATTTAAAAGTTAGGTAATTCTAAGTACTAAAATAATAAATTAGGTAATATAAATAATACTAGTATTCATTTAATTTTGTATGAAATTGAATGTATCTGATGAAAACTTGTGTTTTTAGTTTAACTCTTTCCTTTAGAAGACCCTGAAGGGCTTCACAAAAAAAAAATTAAGTCTGTAAATACAGCTATCAAAATTAGTCCAAACATACATGAGTCCTTTCAAACTAAGAAACCAATATAACAACAAATTTTGACTATGAAACCTACTATAATATCTCTTACAGAATAATATAAAACCAATCAAAAGAATCAAAAGAAATTTATCAAAATAATTTCAATTAACAGGAATAATTTTAGGTTAAAGTAGATTGAGCATCAGCATTATCAATATTTTAATTCACTTCTAGTAAGTCAATCAGACATTCTAGTTCAAGTAGCAAGTTAAAGCAATTTTTCTAATGAAGTTTTATATGAGTATACATGCATTTTCAATTAATTTTGCACAAATTATACTAGTTTGTATTAGAGAATTAAAACACACAAGATTTCCTAATCTCAAAATTTAGCTATCAGCTACAAACTGATGACAAATGAATACTATTAGCCTTAAGACCTGCCCCCCAACCCAGATTTCACATTCTCATAGTTGTCAATGCCTTGTCAATGCCTGCCAGACACTGTCACTTTACTATCCCACATGAACTTCAAACATGTTCAACACTGAACTTACCACTCTTTCTTGTTTTCTCTAAAGATGTGACACATCTGCCAACTAGCCCAAGCCAAAACCAGAGAGTCATCGTGGACTCCTTCTTTTCCTTCTTTCAAGCCCATTCAGTAAGCAAATGAAAGAATAAGGCCTTCCAAAAACTCACCCAGATTTTTCTCCAATTTTACTTCCTGGTACTTTTTGTCTTTACAATCAAACCACAAGAGATGCTGTTTCCCCACTTTGTGTCCTTCTTTAAGCTGTTGGGGAATGCCTTCCTTTCTCCCTTCTCTTCCCTAACTGCCACAGATGCTTTAAGATTTAAGTAAGGTGTTATCTTCAAGAAGCTTGCCAGAACTCCCAAGGTCTAGGTTAAGGGTTTATCTTTTCTTATCACTTAACTTAAAAAATTATATGGAAATTATCCACTTACTATCTATCCTTCCTATTAGATTGCAGACTTAACAATACGAGGAAATAATCTTTACAGTATACCAAACATCTTACACAGTAGATATAAAGTAGGTATTTAATCTGAATTGCTGGAGTGTACTGACAAAAATAGGAATAGTTTTTTGAAGGAGTTTAAAATAGAAATTCCAGTCACATAGGACTTACTATCTATTTTTCTGTTAAACATATACCCATAAGATCAAACATACCTATGGTCATCTATACAGATATTTCTCTTGTAATATTTATTTCAAAAGGAATTACTATACATTATTTGTTATTTACTTACTCTGTTTGGAGGAACCCTGCGCTTTTTGACAGCATGAAGTGGAGAATCAACTTCGCTATTTTTCTGATTCTAGATAAAGTAGATAAATAAAGTAAAAAGTTAAAAAAAAAATAGTTTTAAGGGGAACAAAAGGACTTCCCTGGCAGTCCCGTGGTTAAGACTCCATGCTTCCAAGGCCGGGGGTGTGGGTTCCATACCTGGTTTGGGAACTAAGATCCCACATGCCATGCGGCATGGCCAAAAAAAAAATAAGAGGAACAAAAAATTTTATGTGATCATGTTATTGTGATTATTGAATGACTCACCTCAGGGGACTCCAAAACATTTCCTTTTGTCTTTTTACTTTTTCTTCGGAAAATCTCATCATCTTCACTTTCACTGCTTGTTAACTGTTCATCTATAACTTATTAAAAAATAATGAATCTGGTCAACAAATTTAAGTTTATCCAACCACAACTATCTATTTTATTTATGGGTCCAATAAGAATTGTTTCTGGCAACCTCAACATTTATTCACTCTCAAACAAGATAGTTTTTTAGAAATCTGGCCCAAAAATCAGCATGGGAAAAAACAGAAAAATAAAAACAATGCCAGTGAAGAAATTAAGACATGATAACTCTTGGTAATAAACATATATTTAACTCAGGTTCAGTTTTACAAATTAACTGAAAAAAGTCCAGAAGAGTGCAAAATACAATTTTATTAGTCTTATTCGTTCTAGAATTCATCTCTAAAATCTACTATAGTCTTTCTGCCCTTTGTGTCTTATTCTCTTTCTAGTTGAAGGCTACAAAACAATATATGAAAAGATTTTTTTAATGTATGTATGTACATATGTGTACATATACATATTTGTGAGTAAGTGTAAAATAAAAATTGGTAGTCACCCAAATGTTGTAATTGGAACAAGACATTCGTGGGTAGAAAGAATGTTAAAAAACAAAAAACTCATGTGAAATCAAATCCTTCAAGTTTTCAGATACTTAAAGTTTTATTTCTGTACTTGCATAAAATTTTGACAGAAGACACCTTTTATGTGTTTTTATGAAACCTTCTATAAAAGCCCTGTGGTTGTTTTAAGATATGTTCATAAATCCTCTGATATGCCTGCTTTTCAAGAGTTGGATCATAATTCTTCTACCCTTGAGGGTGGGCCACACTTGGTCACTTGCTTCTAACAGAAGAATATAATGGAAGTGAAGGTGTGTTACTTCAGAGTCTAGGTCATAAGAGGTCTCATCCTTGCTCTCTTTCTGGACTCATTCACTCTGGAGGAAGCCAAATGCTATATAATAAGAATAGAGGAAGTAACCCAATGGAAAGGCAAACATGGCAAGAAACTGAGGCCTCTTAACCAATGGCAATGTAATCCTCCAAGCTTATTCAAGCCTTCAGATAACTGTAGCCCTGGCCAACGTCTTGACTGCAACCTCATAAAATATCCGTAGTCAGAACTCTGAGCTAAAGAGTCCAAAGAAACGGTGAAATAATATACGCTGTCCAAAGGAACAGTGAAATAGTATATGTTGTTTTAAGTCATTAAGTTGTGGAGGAAATCTGTTATGCAGCAAGAGATAAATGACACAGATTTTGGTACCTGGAAATAGGGAATTACCATACCAAAACCCAAAACTGTGGACATAAATTTAGAACTAGAGAGTGGGCAGAAGCTGAAAGGATTTTTGAGGAAAGTTTTAGTGAAAGCTTGAAGAGCCTCAAAGGAATTGTTTGTAGGAAGATTAATGGCCATTTAGGAGGCCATGGGTGAGGGCTTAGAAAGAAGTAAGAAAAACCTTATTAGAAATTATAGGAAAGAGGATCCTTAATGTAGTGCCAGAAAGTTTAGCAACATTGTGGTAACACAGAAAGTAGAAAATGTACCTAATGGGACTTCCCTGGCAGTCCAATGGTTAAGACTTTGCCTTCCAATGCAGGGGGTTCGGGTTCGATCCCTGGTCTGGGAGCTAAGATCCCACATGCCTCGTGGCCAAAAAAAAAAAAACCCCAAAATGAAAATATACCTAATGAATGAGGTGATCTAAGTAAGGAGATTTCCAGACAAAATGTTTAAGGTATTACCTATGCTTCTTCCTGTTTAAGTAAAATGTGAAAGGAGAGAGAGGAACTAAAGAAAGTACTGTTAAACAGGAAACAGTTGAGACTTGCTGGTTTTGAAGATTAACAGCTTCTCCAGCTGGCAAACAATATTAAATTAAGAAATGTTCCAGGCAAAGATCTAATCTAGAAGACTGCTAAGAAGCTATTGTGCAGGGCTTCCCTGCCCAAGAGGGGAGAGGCCCATCCCAAAAAAAAAAAAAAAAAAAAAAGAAGCTATTGTGCAAATGGTGCTGAAGGTGTAACTGTAAATGCTTTAAGATCTCAGAAAGATCAAAGGTGGTACCTTAGAGTACCATTCAGTCAGATAAAACGCCCTCCAAACATTTTAAAGATGTCTCTTACTTTTCCTCTCAAACAACAGGCCTTCTAAGAAGATTAAGGAACTATCTCTAGACATCTTTGGCTTTGGAGAAGCCAAAGGTAGAGAAGGACTTACCTCCAAAAGATTTGTGGGCACAGCTAGTGTCTAATGAAATGAACCTCAAATAAGATTCACAAGAGATCCACAAAGATTTATGAGAATTATAAGCGAAGAAACACAGCCAGCTACAACTAAAAGGGGCAGAGACAGTACAGAATGAAAAGAGGCCTTTGGATCCCCAAATTTTCACTAAAAGGAAGCAGGCTGAGAAAACTCCACAGGCGCTACCTGTTACAAAATTGAACCAAGCATCCAGAGTACAAAGCCAAGAACCACGGAGAATTATTAGCAGTCTTTGAGTACTAATCAAGAAACTTCCAATCTCAGCTCTGCTAGATTTTAGAATTGCTATGGACCAGAGATTCCTGTGTGCCTCCTATCACCCTCCCCCACTTTCAAATAAGCCATCTTGGAAGCAGATTCTACATGCCCAGTCAAGTCTTCAGATGAGTGCAACCCCAAGTGAAATCTTGACTATAACCCTAAGAGAAAGCCGAAACCACCCAGTTAAGCAACTCTCAAATTCCTAAACTACAGAAACTGTGAGATGTTATTTTAAGCCACTAATTTAAGGGGAGTAATTTTTTACACAGCAATAAAAAACTAATACAAACTCACAGAGTAAATTTCTCCTCACACTCTATACTAATAAAACATCTACCCAGACAGATAAACTTGAATAAATCCTTTTTGTAGATGATCACTATATAATTCAACTCATTTTCCTTTTTTCATTATCTTCTATGGAAGCCACAGTTAAATGCAGGGCTCAGCTACAATAAGCAAATCATTCCAGGAGGCTTTCCTTTTAACTGCTTTAGTGGTGTTTTAATCAACAATTATTGTATACATATATAACATGGTAAATTATCCTAAGTCTTCTATTTCAGTTAAGTGGAATAATAAATACTAAGTAAATATTCCCTAATAAATTGTTCCTTAATGTATATGTATTCAGAATTATATTGCCCATGGTTAGTAGTTAAGTACAATGCTAGAAAAAAAGTTTTAATGCAAATATGACACAAAGAAAAATTATCTCACCCATTAACACAGACTTAGTATAAAGGTGTTAAAGCAAATATTAAAGGATCACAGGCAACATACTTAGTAAAAATACACGTCAGAGTACCTCCAGAACTATGCAGAATAGTCAGTTTTTAAACATCAACTGTATTTCCAGAACTTATTTTAAATAAGTTTTTATCTTAAATAAAACATTCATTAATCATGCCCTTGATGCTAATGAGAACAGATAAGAAAAAGATTTACAAAGGAAATTCTCATTTTACCCTACAACTATTCTTTTTCCTCAGCCATAAAGAATAAAATTCATAAATGGCCTGCTATAATAATCTACACACAAACTAGAGTTGGGTTCTATAACAGGATCTAAAGGATACTTAAATCATTTTAATACTAAATATCTATTTTCTGGGTTTTCTGTAGAATTAGATCACAGAAAACCAAAGATTCCTATAGATCTGCTATGGTCTCATCTCAATCTTCCAAATACAGTCTTATTTCTAAATTTTGCTATATAAATCCTCAACTTTATACTATCCCACCAAAATCTTACACTTTCCTGCTTTCCCTTTGTTTTCACCATTTTATAACATCCAAATTCCCTCCTGATTATTTTCAGCATATCCAAATCATGAATATTCCTGAGGAGCCAAAATGGAAACCTTCCTTTGAAGTCAACATTTCCAATCTAATCCAGTTCAAAATGTTTTCATCTTCTGAACCTCCTAGATGTATGCCATCTTATTATTCACTTGGTAGTTTATTTCCATGTTTTACTGGTATCTTTTCAAATGTATATGTCACACATTTGTTTGTGTTTTACAATAAAGGGCTAGAGCCAAATCTTACACTTCTACATTTCACAGTGCCTAGCAAAATACCTTTCCTATGGCATACATGCCATAAGTATATGCAGATAAAATAAATACTGGATCAGTAAGCATCAACTTAAGAAATATATAGTACATCGATTGCCTAATTCAATACACCATATACTGAGAAACTACATTTGAAAAATTATAGAATATGATCCAAAGTAATCATTCTAGAAAGATTTTATTTTATAAAGATGGAATCTTACCTTTAGCAGAACGGACGGATTGATGCAGATTGATTTGCTCCCTGCTGTTAGCCTTTTCTATAGAAAGTCCCAAATCATCAAAAGTTGAATTCAATGTTTCTTTGAAACTTTGTAGATTTATTTTTCCCTTATTGGAATCTGACTTCCTAGCCATTTCTATTCTCTTCTTAGAAAATGAGTTTGGCGAGTTTGATTGAGAAAGTGGTGTACTCATAACTTTCTCTCTTACTGGCAATGAAAATTGAGAATAACCAGGAGACATAAATTCTTTATTTTTTGTTGCATTCATTGGAAAACATGCAAAAGTTGGACTCCGCTTATCTTCACTTGATGGGTTAGTAATGGTTACACTCGTAGAACTATCAACATGGTCTCTTGATATTACTGCTTGATTTGAAACATAATTCACATCATTTATCTCCTTAATGTCTAAACACCCTCCAGATAGATCATCTAAAATTTTATTCTTATTTGTATCTGATGCATGTTCTAGTATTTCATCATCAGTATCTGGACTACAAAATCCTAAATCAAAGGTAACAGAAAATAAATCCTTAGAGCAGTCAAAACCATATTCATCATTCTTCAGTTTTTCCTCATGTACACCTCTCAAATCTTCATGAGATTTCCAACTATTCGTATCACCAATAATTTGATCTTGGGGTTCAGAATTATTGCCTATCAAAAGTTCATCCGAAATTAAGAACTGAGAGCCCAGTGCCATTTCACTTAGAGAAGTTTTGTCTGACACACATAAAGATTTGCATTTACTGTTCAAGGGAGGAAGGTTCACATCATTACACTCTGTATTAACATCCTCAAATAATAGCAAACTCTCATCCTGATCAGTATGCAATATTGGGAGGCCACTGTTATCAACATCATGATTCTTTTCTTCAACAAAATACTTTGGAGGGCCAGTGTTTATTTGAATATGATGGTTGGATACTAAATGTTCATTTTTAATATCTTTATTATAGTAACAGAAGCTTGGTTCAGCAGAAATCTTATCATTAATTGTACCATAAAGGCAACTTTTTTCAGAAGGATGAGTAATAAATTTAAGTGAACTCAATTCTAAATTCTGTTGAGAATTTATAGTTGAATGTGACATCAAACAGGTGGATTTGTCATTTTGTAAACACTCTGTGTAGGGTACAAAAAGCAAGTTCTCAAGTGCAGAACCCTTAGAAATTTCATATTCCAAATTTGAGAGTGCACTAAGAGGCGGAGGAGAATGAGATAAAAATCTCTCTACATTAGCTAGCACCTCTTTTGTTAATGAATGACAATTATAAAATTTGTCATCTGTTCTAGCTATATAAAGCTCATCCTCAAATGGAAAAAATAAGCTAGATGAAAGAGACTTCTCATCACTGAAACTGTTATAACCAGAATCTAAAAAAATTCCAGTAAATGAACTAGTAGATTTATTTGTAAACTGACAATCTGCTAATAATCCACATGACCGATTACCTACATTTTCACTGATAGCACATGTGGCAGCAACTTCATCTGTATCTGATACTCTTTTATCATTTAGTAGGTCTACCTGAAAAATATTTTTAGCAGTAGAACTGCCATCAGTATCTAAAGGCCCCGTAACAACCTCCTTATGTTCTTTTTTAGGTTGATCTTTTTTCAGTTCTTTGGAAGCTTTTTTTTTTAGAGAAGCAATTTCAGTTGGTTTGATATGAATTTGTTTAAAAATTTCAGCACATTCTTCATCAGATTCCTTCATTGAGAGTGATTTGCCTTGATTTATATTCTTTGTAAATGAAGATTTCTTGTTACTAGTAAAGATACCATTGGCAAAAGGATTATATTCATTCCTGGGAGCACTAGATGTTGAGCTAACATCTTCCATTTGTAAATAAGATTTAATTTCCAATTCATAGCTGCATTCTCCCTATAAAGAAGGAAAATGAAAAAGTCACAGGAAAACAAAAAAAAAAACAATTCTAAAGATAAATTTTACTCAGCTAAAATATTTTCTAAACAATATTACATTATTCAAATGATTTTTTATACCTTAAAAACTTATTCCAAGTCAAACAAAATAGAAATGACACTACTGCGAAATTATCATAAATTATCTTTTATCAGTTAATATTTTTGTATTCCCAGTACCCAGTACATGAGAGACCCATGATAACTATTTGGAGAAAGTACAAATTAATACATAGAATATGATTATAAACACTTTTTTCACTTCTGACATTTAATTGAACAATTATTCTAATTTTCTAAAAGTAGATATTTAAGAAATTAATATGTATAAATGAAAAACACACATATGTATGTTAAATTTACTCTCTTGATGAAGGTAAACTAAGAACAGCTTTTGAAACATCTGAAATAATGGTACCTGTATGTCTTCTAGGCTGTAAGCTAGAATATACTGTTTTTAACAAATTTCCCAAGAACACTTCTAGTGAATTTCCAAGTCTTACTTATCTCTAAATCTAAAACTACAGTCCCCACCATCCCTGACTCATCCTTCCCTCTTGCCCATGAATGCCACTTTAGTCAGGATTCTTCTACTCTTCAGGGACTTAAGCAATTAATTCTCCACTTTTTGAATCATAAATACAGTAAATATTAATGTGAAAATGTCTGTCTCCCTGCTAGGATATATGCTCCCTATAGAATATTTTATCTGACTTCTTCACCAATGTAGCCACAGGGCCTAGAACAAACCATGCCATGTAGAAGGCACTAAATAAATGTGTTACTTTGATGCACAGGCTTTGCTGGGATCCAAAAATAATTACTTTATTTACATGTATTCATGAACAACAGCTAATAAAAATAGCAGCTACAATCTACTGAGTAATTACTATGTGCCAGTTTCTATTCTAATTGCTTTATGTGTATTAAGCCACTTAATCCTCACAACAATCTTATGAAGAAAGTATTATCATTATCCCCATTTTACAGATAAAACTGAGGCACAAAGAGGTTAAGTAACTTACAGATGCACAATTAGTAAGAGGTAAAGTTGGGCTTCTAACCCAGGCATTTTGGATTTCACACTCATAATACATTCATCATTCTGACTCTCTCAAGGAAGAACAATCAGGAAACTGCTCAAGAAATCACTAAATCGCTAAACTACCACCAGGATAAAAGAGACATACCAAATAACCTATATGATAGAGAACACTTATGCAGATCCCAATCTAACAATAATCCTAAATTAGCTTTACAAACAGTTTATATAAATCATTAAATGGGAATTCCCTGGAGGTCTATTGGTTAGGACTCAATGCTTTCACTGCTGGGGCCCAGGTTCAATCCCTGGTCAGGGAATTAAGATCCTGCAAGCCATGCAGCATGGCCAAAAAAAAATTTTAAATAAAAGAAAAATTTTTTAAATCATTAAATATATTAAAATTTTACTCTGGTCTATCAATATTCACAGATGACATTCTTCTAACTAGGTCTAATTCTCCTAAAACAGAAAACTAGTTCCTCACTGAGATCACAAGAAGCTATATAGAAAAACAAAAATAGTCTAGCTATGATTATTTATAATAAATACTTGTTTCTTATAATAAAGACTTCAAATTGAGAAGAATAAAGATTAAGTATTCCAGTTTCACTGGCATACAAGCAAGAGAAAGTTACAGTAGAACCCTACCTCTTCATGTCTCATTCCTTCTATCATTTGCATAATGTTTACGAAATGGTGACATCGATCTGAATGGTCGACTTGATATGTAGGTAAAGGATGATCCTGCCACAGTCTCCATTCAGAGAGAGAGAGTGGATGAATTCCAGTGGTTGGTTCTTGAGTCTTGATTAATGATAATTTAACATAATAAAAACACACATACTCAGATTTCACACACTGATTAAAAAAATACTTAATATACAGATAGCCTACCATAAATAATTTTAGGTATTTTATACTAAATTTAGGTATTTTCAACTAAAATCTCAGGAGAAAAAAGAAAATAATTTTATAAAGTACAAAGATGTCCTTTTAAACACATTTTTAAAATAACTGTTACATGTATTGCTTTTAAAATTAGAAAGAAAACAATAAATGTCATTAAAAATGAAATACACAAATAAATAAATGTTATATGAGTTACTAGTTCGCCATATTCCTGTTTATATAGTCCCATGTTAAGAGCAAATATTTAAGAAAATGTGTGGCTTCAAAATTACTATTATGCTAGATTTATATTCTATAATCTAATAAAGAGGCAGTCATAATCTCTCAGTGATACTGATCCCAATTCTTCATGCCTACTGCCATTTCTCACTTTCCCTGTTAGTGAATAAAATACAAATTCTCAAGAGCCATATATTTCTAGCCCTATAAATCTTCCCAAAGGAATCATCCTTGAGGTTGTTTTTCTAGTTCTCTAGGTTCATATGTAACCTTTGCTCAATTCTCTTGACTTTCATTAAGTTCATCAATAATTTGTTTATAGTAAACAAAATAAACAAGTCTAAGATCCAATTTAAAGTTTTACTGTAATTTCAAAACAAAAATTGAAAACAAGTTTGTACAAAGATGCTCGTGACAGCCTAATTTTATATTAGTAATATACTGAAAATAATTCTAAAACATGACAGGGAAAGAGCCAAATTATGGTATATTGCAGAGCAACATAACAATCATATAAATTACACCTACACAGACATGTTCATATGCAGAAAGTAATAAGAAAAGTCAGAACTTATGTAAATATATTACAGTCATGTAAAAATATATATACAATAAGGAATACAAGCAAATTAGTAGTTTTACCAAATTAGACTTTAATATTCTTTTTTACACTGCTTACATTCTTAATTTTTACATAAGTTGACATTCTGATCATGAACATTCATTCTCTTTACTTCCAAAGCTATTGCACAGTCGCTATAAAAAGCATCTGAAAACATGTTCAACTTACTGGTCTGTTCTCTTCATTCTGTAAAGATAGAAACTGAACTTGAGGCAATGTTATTTCCTTAATTTCATCAGTGTCTCTTAATCTATATCGTCTGTTCCATAATTTAAATTCTTCTTCTGATAAGAACCAATCATTCTTTGAATTACTCTGCCTCATTCCTATAAGTTTAAAAAATAATTGAAAAGAGGTTTAAAAAAATCTGCCAGGCAAACACAAAATATATGACATCAACTCAAATGCTCTACCTGTTTATGTCTACTCATCTCTGCTAAACCACTGATTCTATACCTTAAAATTAGTGTTCTTCATATAAACACTCTCGTTATCACTTCCTGCTTCTACATATCTCCTAAACTTCTCTCACCTCTTTGAAAGTACTAGTGCACCCTTCCATCTAGAGCTAACCTTTGGTAATGACTTTATTAGCAAAACATCACCAGGCAGCTAGGCTCTCAGTCCTGGTTTCCTTTGGACTCTCTCCATTTTGTTGTCTAAGACCTGGCAGGAAACAGATAACTCACAGATGAAAACTAGTATCATGATTCTAGCAAAACATTATCGGAAAAGTTATCTGAAACTGGTGTGGGGGAGGGGGAGATGCCAAGACTAAAGTCTTAAAGGGGGCGGGGGGGGGTTGAAAGGGGATAGGAAAGACCTACTGCTTTAAAAAATGACATAATAATATACTTTTTAAAAAATGAATCGTAAATTAACCCTTTTTTAATTTCCATAATTTTTATGAAGAAAAACAAGCACCAACATGGAAAGGATAAAAAATATAAACTTATAACTCTGGTCCCAATACAGATGAGGGCAGAAAAAAAAAAATCAGAAAGACTACTGAATTAGGAATCAGGAAGCTTCTGTCTTAGCTAGTCCCAAATATTATATAGAAAGCTTTTATAAAATAAGGGGTTTGAACTAGGTGATCTCTCAGGTCCCTTTCAGATTTAGCAATCTGAGGCACTAAGGCTTTTGAAGTAGAAAGGTATTCCATTCTCCTACTCACTTTAAATAAACTCAGACCTCTAAGCCCAAATGAATTATATACTAATACATAGAAGATGACATTCATACACACTATCTTGGCAAGATGAATCACTGACACTTGAAAAATCAGAGAAAACGGAAGAAAAAAAGCACAGAAAAATGAACATGTGCTAACATTATCTCAATTTTTAAAAAAGGACAGGTTCTAGACTTTTACCATCCATCCCTAGTAACATTTTATAAACAATCATTAAACATATGGTTAACATTTATAAAAATAAAATGATCACTAAGAAAAATGTATGCCAACCTAATCAAGTTTTTTAATAAATTCAAGAGAATTCAAAATACATACTATCTTTTCATTTTAACCCAAAATTTAGCAAAGTCTTGTAAAATGACAGGTATATTCCTATTAAGTGGATCTGCATTAGGTTTAATAGGCATATCCAAAAAGCACTGATTAATGGCTCTGAGTTAAGGGAAAGAACATTAACAAATTTAAGTGAGTAAGTCCAAAGCAGGTGCCTAGGAGGGAAAGAACTTTGAAACTTCACGGTAATGAAAACCAGTAGAACAATCAGTTGAACAAACCTGAGAGGTACTGTCTTCAAATACATAAAGAACTGCCACCTACGTAAACCAAAGATCAAATCCACTCTTTGTGTCTAGAAGCTGTTGGCAAAGAAAGTCGCCTGCCATTTCAGTAAACAAAGGATGATGGGGCCATCAAGCCATCAGCCACTGAAACCCCAAGGGGGTTTCAGCATGGAGAAAAACAGGATACTGGCCCCAGATAGTTAAGATGTATATCAAAGGTATAATTTTAATGAGCCCAAACTCTTGCATCTTCCCATACATAAAAAAGCACTAAAATCATTAACTTGAGACGTTTGTTTTTTGTGATTAGCAGTAATCTTTTGATGCTCAACTACTAGGGTTCTTTTTCAGCAAAAACTCCTATATATCCTGGCTCCTCCTATACCTCTTTGGACCAGTCCCTCAGAGCTGTCTGAGAGGCTGCCTTCCTGGGTTACAGTCCTCAGTAATACCCCAAATAAAACATAATTCTCAACTTTTACATTGTGCATTCTTTTTCAGTTGGCAAAGCCAAAACTAAATCAATGAGCAAAAGGTACAAATCCAGATTTTTTTTTTCAACAGAGGGACTTCTTCTATATGGACTATTCAACAATGGAATGAACCCTCATAAAAGAATACGATTTCCATTAACAAAGATGTTCAAGTTGAGGCTGGATATACATTTAACAAGAATGCTACAGAAAACATCCCTACCTTGGTTAAGTAATTGGACCAGATGACCCCCAAGATTTCTTCCAAATCTTAGAATATAATTACATGATTTTATGATTCTTTAAAAGCTTACCTTAAAGATTAAATAAAAAATTTTTTTAAAGTTTTTGTTTCTCATTTTTATAGTGCTAACAGTTCCAGATATTTTCTTGATATCACCAAAATCTGAGAGCTAGCACTCTCATTACTATGCTTCCTGGCACCAAAGTATTTTTTTCTTACTGATTCAATATCACCAACAACTTAGTCTAATTTCACCACTATGTGGTGTAACAATAAATTGAAAAAAAAAGCGGGGGAGGGGGAATTTCCCTGACGGTCCAGTGGTTAAGAATCCGCCTTCCAATGCAGGGGATGTGGGTTCAATCCCTGGTTGGGGAACTAAGATCCCACATGCCGCAGGGCAACTAAGCCTGCACACCGCAACTCCTGAGCCCGTGTGCTCTAGAGCCCGCATGCCACAACTAGAGAGAAGCCTTCACGCTGCAACGAAAGATCCCACATGCCACAACTAAGACCCTGTGCAACCAAATAAATAAATAAATAATTTTTTTTTAAAAAAAGAAAGAATATTTTTTCCTTTGTAGAGATGGAAATAAACAATTCCCCCTCCCTTTTTCTGGGAGCAATTCCAGAGATACCTAATGTTCCTAAATCCTTTATTTAACCCTTTGATATTTATGCAAATTGTTGTAAAGGCAAAGCAAGCCTCTAGCCAGCTTTCCAACCAGAAATGATTTTCTTAAGGACCTAGGAGCCATCTCTTTGAAATGTAAACATCAAGGAAGATAGTGTCCCTATCTCCCATACACCTGCAGAGTTTAGCCTTGGCACCTTTCTCTGAGTTGTCCTTATCTACTTGTCATAGAGACAGAGAAGTTTTATTATTTCTTTGGATAAAGGCAACTAGCTAACACAAATGGCTACCTCAATTACCAGGTGAATTTGGAATGAATTATGAAAGAACATATAGCAAATGGTGCTGTCCTCTTCTATGAGGACAAGTTACTGTTAATCTTAAGAAAATGATGTAAAGGACTGTGACTGCTTGGATGAATAGGGTAGAATTTCATTCTGTCTTTGTATTATCTCAGTGGATTCCTTAAAATGCGCACTGTAATTGGCTTAATGCTTATTCAATAATAAAACTATTTTCTTTCTTTTCCACAATTTGTAAAGAGGATTCTCTGGGCTGGTAAGATATTTTTAATTTTCCCAACACTGAGTTTCTTTCATTCTGTACTGCCAGTGTCTCCTTCCCTTTGCCACATTAATCATCTCTTATCCTTCTCAAAGTGAACATCTATAACAGCCTAGAATGTATGCTGAGTTTCTCATAGAAGAAAAATATCAATATATGACCTGCTAATTAACAACAGGAAGACAAATGCATGTCTCAAATGTGAAAAATTTTATTTACCCTTCCTAGAGGAAAAGATAGATGACTTTCGCTGCAAGTTCCGAGAAGGCTTGTCTGGTTCATAGACACCGTGCGTGATGAACATCTTATGTAAGTGTGGATTGATTCCATCAGGAACCATTCGTGGACTTCCTTGGTAAAAATGAAGGACCTGCCTATTACCTGAAATAGCTTTATAAATACTTCTTTTGTTACACTGACTTTGATTATAAGTCTGCAAAAACAAATAAACATCAAATCACATTATTTCTATAATAATCACCAAGCCATGACAAGCAGTTATTATATTAGTCTGAGTTTATTCTAAACAGTAGACTCTGATCCACTTAAATACTTGAAGAATGGAATATCTGTTGTCTTAAATTTGAAGCCTATTTAATTAACTCTTGATGAAAATCATTTCAAAATTATTATAAAAGCTTAACTTAGTAACTATATTGTACAAAGGAAATCTGTCTTTTATTTAGTATCTTGCTATTTTTGATTAAGGCTGATGTTTATATATAAGTGTAAATTGCTTTTTAAAAAAATACTATTCTCTTATTTCAGCTTTTACTTCATCTCTCTACGTGTCAATTTTCTTTACTGTATACAACAAGAAAAGCACTAGTACTGCCCTTACAGGGTTGTTGACAGGATTTAAACAAAATAATGCATTTGAAACATTTGCAACACTGTCCAGCACAGAGTAGGTACTCACCAAATGTGGGCCATTATGACTACTTAACAGATAAGAAAACTAACACCTGATATCTAAACTAACAACTAACAACTCACTTAAGGCAAGTGAGTTGCCAAGGTATACAATTAGTTAGAATCCAATTCCACTCAGTGATAATACATAGACTTTTAAAAGCTGCCAGACATTTCATTTATTGGAATCATTTTATAGATAAACTGGATGTTACATAAGAATATGCTATAATCACATGAAAAGTATTGGGGGGAAAAATTCATTTTTCAGGATGATTTTTAAAGGGTTTATAAAACATTTTAAATCTATTTTTTAAAACTATCACAATTAATGAAAAAATCTTTAATGTAAAACTATTTACTTAGACACAGAAATAGTCCCACTCAGTTACAAAAGTTAGTTAATACTTTAGTGTACATACACAAAATAATATTATGTATTGATACAACATCGTATTTAGGAAGACCTGTTACCCAAGATTACAACAAAGTATGAATATCATTCAAGTCCCTTATCACTTAGAGTAGGCATCAGCAAACTTTTCCATAAAGGGCCAGAAAGTAAATATTTTAGGCTTTGCAGGCTACCCATTATCCCTGGTGCATATTCTTGTCGGTTGGTTGGTTGGTTGATTGATTTAGGCAATTCTTTAAAATATAAATAAAACCATTCTCAGTTCACTGTAGTTAAAAAACAAAAAACAACTAAACACAAAAAGCAGGCCTTAGAAGCACAGGGAAATAGTAACACAAAGTAATACATATTGATTTTTGTATCTATGTGTCTCTAAATTAATACTGAAGTACAAAAATGTGTTTCTTTATATGGATAAAAATATTAAGACTGAATCCAGTCAAAAATTCTCCTAATTACAAGAAAAGAACAGGCAGAATCTAATACAAAGGAAAACAGAAATCAATCACAATTACCTACAGATTGTTTGGACTTTGTTAACAGATTGATACTTGTCTTTAGGCTCTGTTTCTCAAATTTCGATTGTCAAATTACGTTTCCACATGTCTACTTACCCGTTCTTCTCGTCCTTCAGCAAGGATAACAACAATCCTGCCTTGACGTTTGCGGCCAGTTCTACCCATTCGTTGCACAAGACGAATTGGGCTCTTCTGGGCATCAAAACATATTATAAGATCAACTTCTCCTATATCCAAACCTTCTTCACCAACACAAGTAGAAACCAATGTATTGTAACCACCACTACGAAATTGCTTCACTACCTAAAATTAAAATGATTTAAAAATAACTAGATGCAAGTATAAGAGAGTTGTAGATCAAAACATACTTTTTCCATTTGTCCCTGAAATCAGATTCAAAATCAGCACCCAAAGTACTATCGAATAGGAAAAGAAGCGGCAAATGGCAATATAAGCCAAAAGACATTGTGGTAAAATGCAAAGGGAAGTCCCAATTTCTTTGCTTTAATAATGGTTATGATTCCAAAAGGTTTTGCTAACAATTTACACATGAATGAGAAACCACAGATACTATTTTTAGCATCACTAAAAGGGGTGTAAAGCAGATAAGTGGCCCAGAGCAATTACTGTTATTTATCATGTCTTAGACCTAAATTTATTGTTAGTAAATTTAACAATAATAGTACGTTTAATAATTAAACTATTGTTAAAGTAAGATTGTTTTATTACTTCTAGAATTCATATTTTAAATAGAAACAGAATCATGGACATAGAGAACAGACTGGTGGTTGCCAAGGGGGAGGGGGCTGGGGAAGGGATGGAGTGGGAGGTTGGGGTTAGCAGATATAAGCTTTTATATGTAGAATGGATCAACAACAAGGTCCTACTGTACAGCACAGAGAACTATATTCAGTATCCTAGGATAAATCATAATGGAAAAGAATATATAAAAAAGGAATGCATATATATATATAAAACTGAATCACCTTGTTGTACAGCAATTAACACAACATTGTAAATCAACTATACTTCAATAAAAAAAATTTTAATTAAAAAAATAGAATTCATGTTTTACCTTTTATACTGTCATTCCAGTGAAGGGTAGCAGAATATGCCACCCCAAAATATGACTGTAGGAGTTTAGAACATGCTGCCCCAACCTATGCTGCTTTAGTATATTGATTATTTTGAGCTATAGGCACTCGAAAAACAGCAAATGCGGGGAGAGGCTTTCTCTGAACTCCCCTTATCTGTCTAAAAGCAGATCCTCCAGAAGGAACTCAATTGTCATAAATCCCCTCCCCAGGAGCTTCATCAACCAGGGAAAATTGACTCAACAAGACACTGAAAGTCCACACTACATCCAGACAAACTTTATCACAAACTATCATACCTCCCATCTTTTCTTTTAGGGCTCCATTCATCTTCCCTAAAAATCATTTACTCTCCCCTGTGCACCCCCCTTCTCTTTCCCCATAAGATGATATTTAAATCTGTATTCTAAGCCACTTCAGGGAGTTACTCATTTTTCCCTCAGTATCTCCTATGCATACATGAGGTATACATGTTAATAAGCTTCTGTTTGTTTTTCTCTTGTTAATCTTTTATTACAGAAGTCTCAGCTAAGAACTCGTAAGGGTAGAGGAAAAATTTTTTTTCTCCCCTTCACCAGGATTTCTCTCTGATCAAGTTAATGAAACTACATTAGCATGACAATGAGTTAATGAAAAAGTCAACAAATATTTTGAAGTTTCCTTAAGCCTTATAAACTTAGTTCTCAACTGCTCTGAGCCTCAGTTTCTCATTTACATACACACACACACACACATATATACACACACATAAATGTTGCAGGTTTATGGATGGTGGAATAGTAGTAGTGGTGGTAATTAAATAAGATCATGGTCAATAGATAGATAGAGAATAGAAACAAAAATTAAATGATGGTATTCCAGAGGAATCAGTCATACTTTTGACTAATACCTTTATAAATGCCTATTAAAATGTAAGAATGCCTGAACAAAATGACTAGTATGAAGGACAGTTATCAGACCTCATATCTAAAAAGTAAATTTCAGGAGAAAATATTAGGGGAGTATACACAAAAAGGAAATATGAACTCTATCAAAATATAGAAATAGGGCTTCGTGCCCTGGTCCGGGAAGATCCCACATGCCGCGGAGCGGCTGGGCCGATGAGCCATGGCCGCTGAGCCTGCGCTTCCGGAGGCTGTGCTCCGCAACGGGAGAGGCCACAACAGTGAGAGGCCCGCGTACCACAAAGAAAAAAAAAAAAAAGTATAGAAATAGCTATGGACCCATGACAAAAGACCATAAAGTCGTTTCAAGCTCAAACATTCTACTATTCTATAAGTAATAATAATCATCAGCATTTAAACCTAGGTCTCTCTGACTCTAAAAAGCTATTATCTTAATCCTTAAGCTAGTTCTTTTGTTTAAAACAACCACTTTAAAAGTAGGATAATAAATATAAATTTATCATGTTAAATCCTCTTAGAAACCTTTCCAGTAACACTAGTCAAAGAGTTTTCCTTCAATATGGAAAAACAGAATACAGAGAGAACCAGTGATCATAATTAAAAGTTAAGAATAATTCATTTCCCTTTGTAATCTGTAATGACATTAAGCCAAGGAAAGACTGACCTAACATTACCTGTATGTAACTTAAAACAGATGTCCTTTTTGTCCTGATCAAAAAACAGCCCAGAGCCAGAGTTGTAAAAAAAATTATTCTTTAATATAAATAATTAATAGATTAATAAAGGATTTCAAAGAACTTTCTTTTTAGTAGCAGGTACAAGCTAAATTGTTATTTATTTGCCTAGGATTGATATTAATTTCCCTAGAGTTTGAAAAATAAATATGAACCAGAAGTTGTTTAATCAAAGAAAGGAATAAGTGATTAAGTAATTTCCACCAGGACTTCTTATAATCTACTGATCCTACCATTTTTTTGCTGTTTACACTACACTCTAGCTTACAACCCACTCCCTTGCTTCTCTCTCCTCCAATATTCCTAACTAAACTGCAACACTGATTATATCCCACTTTCCACTGGGTCTGTATTTACACAGTTGAATGTGGCTGAAGGAAAACACCAACCATACTGACTGGTTACACTTTAAACTCATAATATCTCACCTTGAGTGAGCCCTTAGTGCTATCTGAAAATAATTTTATATTTCCCTAATCCATTCACTCTCCCCATTCTCCTCCTCACTCCTCTCTCATCAAACTTCCAACATTTCCTCCCCATCCTCACTCTCAGTTGGTCACATGACAAAAATTGAGCTATCAAAAAAGACTTTCCGGGCTTCCCTGGTGGCGCAGTGGTTGAGAGTCCACCTGCCGATGCAGGGGACACAGGTTCGTGCCCCGGTCTGGGAAGATCCCACATGTCACGGAGCGGCTGGGCCTGTGAGCCATGGCCGCTGAGCCTGCGCGTCCGGAGCCTGTGCTCCGCAACGGGAGAGGCCACAACAGTGAGAGGCCCAAGTACCGCAAAAAAAAAAAAGACTTTCCGCAAGGTATCACTGCCACATCTACATACCCACCTCTACCTGTGCCTGCATAGTTTACCTTCCCCTCCTATTGTTTTGGACAAACTATCCATGTTCTTAACTGAGGTCACCCCCTATAGTTTTATACTAGACCGCATCCTTTTCCCTTAACTACTTAAAGATCATTCCAGCAATACTCTTCTTTCTGCTCTGTCATCAATTTTTCTTTCTCAACTGGTCATTCCTATCAGCATATAAGCATACTATTATGTATCTCAACATAAAACAAACAAACAAAAAACTACTTCCATCTCTGTGCTCCTTTTAGTAATAATCCTTGAAAGACTTGTATACTTGCTGTCTCCAGCTCTTCTCAGTGGTGGCTTGTCCCACCATTCCACTGAAAATGTTCTTTTCAAGGTCATTTGCCTTCTCCTCTCTTATTCCAATAGTCAATTCCCAGTTATCATCTTATATGACCCACCAGCAGCATTTATACATTTAATCACTTCCTCCTCCAGGAGATACCACACTCTCCTGGTCTTTCTCCCATTTCACTAGCCACTTTTTCTGATTCCCCAGGACTCAGTCTTTGGACATCTTCTATGTCTTCATTCAATCCAGTCTCATCTACATGATGGTGATTCCCAAATATATATTTCCATGAACCCATGAAGTCAAGACATATATTCAATTGTTTACTTAACATCGCTACTTGATGTTTAAAACAGTGTAACTCAAAGTACAATCCATGAAGTATTTATTACTGGTGCTGGTATTGATTCACAAACTGTTTACTACCAGCTGACAAGACTACAAAAACTAAGAGTAAGAGTTTAGAAACTTGACAGAGTATTCCCCATCTGTTGACTCTAAAAAAAAATTTAGACGTGAACTTTGTTTTTCATTAAGCTTATTTTTCTAGTAATTCATTTTTGTTGTAATGTTCAAAGGTATCTGTCTGTGATGTATTGAATGGAAATAAACTGGTCCTCCATCAGTTCTGACAGTTTGAAAACCACTAATCTCATAGGCATGCCAAAGTTAATTTGTCCAAAACCAAGCTAATATTCTCTACAAAACCTGCCTTTCCTGCAGTCTTATCCAGCTTAGTTAATAGCCACTCTTTTCAGTTGCTCAGGCCAAAAACCTTGGAGTCAGCCTTCACACTCCTTTATCTCATATCCCACTCTAATTTGTCAATAAGTCCTGTCAGCTTGACCTTCAAAATATATCCAGAATCCAATCATTTCTCACAACCTGCTACCAACCTAGTCCAGGCCACCATCATCTTCAGCTTGAATTATTCTAGTAAGTCTTCCAGTTGGTCTTCCTATTTCCACCCTTAGCCCCTATAGTTTATTCTTAAGACAGCAGCCAGTGTGATTCTTTTAAAATATCAATCAGGACATGACCCTCCTCTGCTCCAAATTCTCCAAGGTCTTCTTCTCACTTTATTCAGAGTAAAAGCCAAAGTCATTAAAATGGAAATGTAAGGTCCTAAAGAATCTGGCCCCCAACTTCCTCTGTGACTTCATCACTTGTTTCTAGATAAATGAATAATTCAATTACAACTATCTGCTTGAAAGATTATTTCAGAATAAAACTGCTGTTATGAAAGCAATTATGTATAGGAGTAATAAAAAGGATTGTTACCCTGGCCTACATAAAAATATTATTGATAAAAGTGAATAAAAGACAAAGTGAATAAAATCTATAAGGTTTCTTATGGTACCTGACAAACCCAGGAAATATGACTCTGGGTAATAATGAAGTTGGCCAGAGACCAGGTTGGGGACTATGGGTATTTCAAAATGCTTGACCTCCTAGGTAGAAATTCACTTCATTTTTCACACAGATATTACTAATCACTAACGTGATTATTAACGTTAGTAATAATCATCCACTAGATGCCTGAACCCTTTAGAGTACTTATTAGACTCGAGATAGGGAAAAGTGTTACATTCAGACTCAGGAAAACCTCCTAGACTCTCTCCACCAGATCCAGTTTGCTTAAACAGACTCTTTTGAGTACAGTGGGGACTGGTATAAGAAATATTTAATAATAGGAGTCCTCATCTATTAATGTTGACAGAATCAAGAAAGGATCTTTCAAAATGAATTAGACATTAAAGACATACCTACTCAAGTGTAGACCTATAGCTAACCTGAAAAAACCTGTATACAGTTTATAAAAATCTATATATAGTCTAGGGCTTCCCTGGTGGCGCAGTGGTTGAGAGTCGGCCTGCCAATGCAGGGGACACGGGTTCGTGCCCCGGTCCAGGAAGATCCCACATGCCGCGGAGAGGCTAGGTCCGTGAGCCATGGCCGATGCGCCTGCGCGTCCGGAGCCTGTGCTCCGCAACGGGAGAGGCCACAACAGTGAGAGGCCCAAGTACCGCAAAAAAAAAAAAAAAAAAATCTATAGTCTAAAATATCCCCCAAAACATCATAGCACTCAAAAATTTATGAAGAATATTCAGAGCATACAGCCACCTTAAATGCCACCATGGTTTCCGCTGACCATATTTTTAAGTTAAGATTTTTAGATAACAGAAGAAAGTGTAAGCTTATTATTTGTTTGGAATAAACAACTAAAGTGACTTAAGATAAATAAATAGTAAACACTTCTTGAAGGCTCTACAGTACGATTTCACTTAATGCTTACAATAGCTCTACAAGGTATGTTTACAGATAAGGAAAACTGAGGCACAGGAAAGTAAAGAAACTTATAAGTGGAAGAACCAGGATTCCAACCTACATAATATGAATCCAGAGCCTTTCTGTTTAACCATTATACTTTTTAAAAAATTTCAAAATCCAAAAAAACCCACTTTTTTTGGTCTTTCAAAATATGCCTAGTTTTATTTATACATTTACTACAAAATTATCTTTAAGATGTAGCCAACTGACCAGTGAGTTAAAACAAAAAAAAGGCGTAAGTGCAAAGCTAATCAATTTTATATTCATCATTTCCAAAAATAATTACCTCCAGTTGCTCCTTCTGGGTAAAACCCTTCATGCTTTTCCCTGAGGCATGGCCAACAAAAGTCATTACTCTAATAATTGGCTGATGCTGTAAAAGCATTTCTGCAATTTCTTGAACACTATCTCGAAATGAAGAGAAGATCATAACTCTGGTCTCGTCACATTTCTTGTCAGATGTCTTTTGAGCTATATAACAAAAATACTTTAATTACAACTTTTATAAAAGCATTTAGATGAGAACTAATTTAAAAGACAAACCTGAAACTATATACTAGTGAGTGACAATTCTTTCAAAAAAATAATTTAAGGCATCTTAAATCTTGGCTGGTTTTCCTCCTACCTTTTCTAGTAATCTTAATAAACCTGGCTCCTTATCTCTCATTGGCTATCATAAAATAAAAACCTAAACCAAATAAAAATTACCTTTTGACCAGTCCTTCAATTCATGCATGACACCTGTTATTCCCCTTTACCTTCTAAGTCAGAAGCACAGGACTGCAGAGCTCTCACTGATTTTGTATATCTTCCCTTTCCTTTCTGCTCACTAAAGGCACTGTCTTAATCCAGGCCATGGTATTCTGTCTCCAAATTATTGATGTGTTCAAATTCTCCAAGGAAACTGCAGAATATACCCAACAGTCAATCACACAGCTGCTCCCAGTGTCTCTGTGCTTGGGAGGAGTAGAATGCATAAATAAAAACATGATTTTGAGGCTGGACCACTTAGTCTCTGGGTGATGTGTGACCATGGTAGTCATTTAATCTCTTTAAACTTTAGTTTCTTAATATCTAAAATGGATTGAGGTGATGATTAAATGAAACAGTAAATATAAAGTATGTAGACTTGCATATAGCAATTGGTTAATAATTGAAAGTTGTATGGAGTTTTTTGTTGTTTGCTTTCTTTTGTTTTTTAACCTTGCATGGGTCTTTGACAATCCTGTTTATCTTCTCAAAGAATCAGCTTATAGTTTTATTGATCTTTGCTATTGTTTCCTTCATTTCTTTTTCATTTATTTCTGATAATCCTTCTTTCTTAAACATGATTTATATTATGTTAATCATCATGTGTGTGCCAGAGACTACACTAAGCATTTTATATTATGAACTCATTTAGTCTTCATAACAACCTTATGAATTAAATGACTTAATAAAGTTAATGTATAATACATAAGGAAAAAGAAGCAGCTGCTGTTGCAAGGAAAATTATTCCAGATAAACCTCCTTTGAATCAGCAGAGCATCAAGACTCTACATCTGACCAACTGCAGATCAATAGCTACTTTCAGTGCAAAGCCTATCTCCTTCAACAGGCCACAGCCTGCCTTTCTATCTTCATTCCATTAAAGCTGCTCTACCAAAGTCATTAATAACTCTATATTACCAAACTCAGTGGATGCTTTTTAGTTCATCTGACCACACCTCTCAGTAGTATTTAACACAATCCACTCCTTCCTATTGAAATAGTCTCTTCCCTCAGCATCTCTGATAATTCACTTGCCTGGTTTCTTTCTCAATCTTCTTTGTGGCATTTTCCCCTCTGAACTCTAAATGTTGGTATTCTGCAGGACTAATTCCCGGCCCTCTGTCCCTAAACTGTATTCCTGGTGATATGATCACATCCATTCTTGAAACTTTTAATATTGCCTTTATGCTGATAACTCTAAAATTTATTTATATATATGTAAATAGATAAAAATATCCCAGACCATTCTTCTGAGACCCAGATTCACTTATCCAATGCCTATACATCTCAACTTAGATGTCTCAACTTAGATGTCTCAAAAGCATCCATCCATCCATCTCAAAAAACATTTGCTCTTTCTTCTCCATGTTGTTAGTTTTCTCTTTGTTCATACAGTCATCTGCAAACACACACACACACACACACACACACACACACACACACACACACACACTCTCCTAATGATTTTTTTTCTCATACTCTATGTCCAATCCATCAATAAACACTGTTGGCTCCAACTTCAAAATATATCTAGAATCTATAACCACTTCTCAGAACCATCTTGCTGCTTGGTACTACTATCTTGGTATAAACTATCATCACCTGTTATCATCTTAGACTATTACAATAGCCTCCTAATTGGCCAACATCTATGAGAATGATCTTTTAAAAATATAAGTCAGATCACGTCACTCTGCTGCTCCGAATGCCTCTGTAATAGTTTCACAAATCACAAGCATGCACAGAATAAAATCCAAAGTCCTGACATGGCCTACAAACCCTACATGACCTGGCCCCTGGCTGTCTCTCCAACCTCTGCCTACACCACTCATCCTCATTACACTTCTCCAGCCACATTGGTTTGTTTACTGATCCTTAATCTTACCAAGCACCCTACTGCTTCAGGGCCTTTGAATCTGCTATTCTCTCTGCCAGGAATGATCCTCCTACAGAAATCCACAAGGCTTGCTCCCTTACTTCCATCAGGTAACAGCTCAAACATCACCCTACAAAGAGGTCTGCTCTAAAACCATATATAAAATAGCCTCCTTCATGACTCTCTATTTTCTCACCTAGCTTACTTTTCCCTATCATTATATTATACATTGTTTTATTATCTGCTTCCCTTATACTGCCCCAGGTTGACTTTTCTTTTTCACATAATACCCTATTCTTAACATTTCCACCATTCCCCTGGTGCCTACACTCCCAAAATTTCTCAGAGCTTTTTTATATTCATTATCCAGAATAATTAAAAGCTCATCTTCTCCATAAGAAATGTTAGCACAAACTAATGAGTCAGAGTTTTAGCTTTCTCAATAACTTTGCCTTGCCTTGAGTCTATTAAATACGACCTACCATTCCATGACTTGAAGTGTTCAACTACAATTTCTTCTAATTTCTTTAATTTTGGATGACTATAGCAGAACTTTTTATCTTCATCTCCTGTAAAAAAACAAAACACAAAAAATGTTTCTGTATTTTTCCATATTTGATTACATTAATGTATTTTAATTACCCTTTCAAATGGATTCGTTAAAACTTATTTCTTTTTATTTAAACAGTAAGTAGCATCTGGGTAGCACACAAACCTTACTGTAAAATAAACTGAATTTTTATGAAAATTTCATTCTGAGAAAGACTCCAAATGAGAATCAGCAGCAAAGAGAAGGGAAAAATTCACATTTAGTTAAGCTATAAATTAGTTTTTGGTAGTTCTGAGAATTTTCACTACCAGTAACAACTACTACTAACTTCTATTATATATTTAAAGTTTATGAACTCCTTGAATATACATTTATCCTAAGTTGAAGAATAAGATCTTTTAGCATTTAACAGGTCTATTGCTACAGAAATATAAGTAGATATAAATAGACATGTGGATCAATGGAGCATAATTTTAAAATTAACCTTGATAAAGAGGAAACAATACAAAAATTTAAAAGAAAAACCAGACCTTTTTTGATAGCAGAAATGCCACTTGCTGAAGTACTACGTGTATGTGCAAACATGCACTCTAGATGATTATAGAGTTTCATGAAGTCCTCATTTTGGCTAAGTTCTTTTTTTGCCCGAGTCATTCCTTCAGAAATTAAGAAAATATTTTTCAATAAATTTAATAGCAAAACTAATCAAATGTATCATTTATTTAAAAGAAATTAAACTATAGCAATGAATGCAAGTTTTTCAAATTTAAAAATAAAAACCAGCAACTTTTTCCAGTTTCACATTCACATATGTATTAATGAATGGCTTCTTTTCTTCCAGCAATTTATCAAAAGCAAAGAAACATGGGCTGGCACCTTGATCTTGGACTTCCCAGCCTCCAGAACTGTGAGAAATACATGTCCATAGTTTAAGAAAAAAAAGAAGAAGAAGAAAAAGAAAGGAAGGAAGGAGTGAAGGAAGGAAGGAAGAAAAAAGAAAGAAAGAAAGAATTTGTTACATAACTATTTCACTGCTTTTTATTTTATTTATTTATTTATTAAGCTGTGCTGGGTCTTAGTTGTAGCATGTGGGATCTAGTTCCCTGACCAGGGATCAAACCCGGGCCCCCTGCATTGGGGAGGACCACCAAGGAAATCCACTGGACACACAAGGAAGTCCCCTTCACTGCTTTTTAAAATAAAGCACCTTAAGTAATCCAAACGGCTCAATACATATCGTTAACCAAAATAATACACGTCAGCACTTTTAAAAATAATTTCATATAATTTACCTTTAGTTCCATCCATAATTCCACAAAGGAAGAAATATAATGATCTCATTCCCATTTGCTGCAATAATTCATAACCATGATATAAACTAATACAAATAGCAAATTCTCCCTCGATTATGCCTTGTTGCAGTCCCTAGAAAAAACAAGCATATATCAAATTTACCCAGAGGAAGAAATGAAGATACATGTTCCATGCAGAACTTACTGGTTCTACTGAATGCCCTAAGATGTTGCTATGGAAAGGTGTCAATGTACTTTCCATATACAATCTGCCCCTTTATTTAATTCAACATGAAACTTACATTTTAAAGAGAATAAATGAACGGGGGGATATTTATCATATGCTGTTTTTCTTTGCAGGTAAATTATTAGCAGTATATAGATTTATTTGGTCTTTCAAAACAATTTAATAAGCACCTACTATTTGCCGAGCACTGAGCTAGACATTTGGGATACAAGGGAAAATAAAACAGATACGGGCCTATCCTCACAAATGTTTCTGACATCAGGACAAATATTTAATCAAACTGTTTAACACTAACATTTAACACCAGGTATACATGCCACAGTAACATCTGACAGGGAGCACCAGACACCGTTATAAGCACACTACTTATACAAACTTATTTAATCTTAACACCTAGGAGGTAGGTACTATTGTTATGCCCATTTTACACATGTGGAAGCTCATGTAGGTGATAAGTAGCAGAGCCAGTATTTGAACCTAGGAAATTTGGGCCAGTGTGCTTGTGCTTTTAACCACTACTCTCAAGGAAAAGTAAAGTACATATTCCTTTTGTAGGAGCATACAGTCAGTATATCTATACAATAAAATACCTTTAAAAGACCATTGAGAATATATTTTAATTATTTTCCTTTATTAGAGATGCAGACTATTATTTAATACCTTACATTTTTAGTAGCATTAATATCAGTTACACTCATTTTAAATGTTTCCAGGATAGTGAGAAATGCCTTAAAATGGCACGCTAGGGCTTCCCTGGTGGCACACTGGTTGACAGTCCGCCTGCCGATGCTGGGAACGCGGGTTCGTGCCCCGGTCCAGGAGGATCCCACATGCCGCAGAGCAGCTAGGCCCGTGAGCCATGGTCGCTGAGCCTGCGCGTCCGGAGCCTGTGCTCCGCAACGGGAGAGGCCACAGCGGTGAGAGGCCCGTATACCGCAAAAAAAAAAAAAAAAAGTTACGCTAATTACCTAAAAGGGTAAAACAACGTCTCTGTAAAACATAAACTCTCATCAGTGAGACCAAATTCAACAGGTTTAGATTTATGATTTAAAATTTTAATGAACCTTTAACTCCTAGCAGAAACTTTAAACATTTTATTAAAGTCTAGTATAATACACTGCAATTTCACAGAAAATTCCCTTTGTGGTTTCCCACAAAGTCTAAAAAAAAAAAAAAAAAAAAAAAAAAAGTTACGCTAATTACCTAAAAGGGTAAAACAACGTCTCTGTAAAACATAAACTCTCATCAGTGAGACCAAATTCAACAGGTTTAGATTTATGATTTAAAATTTTAATGAACCTTTAACTCCTAGCAGAAACTTTAAACATTTTATTAAAGTCTAGTATAATACACTGCAATTTCACAGAAAATTCCCTTTGTGGTTTCCCACAAAGTCCATATTTCTAGCATAACATTTAAAGCACTCCCAGGTGGTCACAACCTAGATCATATCTGACTCCCTCAATCCTTTACCTCAGGCAAATTGGTTTTCTCACTGTCTCCTTTATACCTTCATTCAATTGCCTCTGTCCTTTTGCACATGCATTCCCTCTCAGTTCCAAGAATGACTCAGTGCCTTTTCATGCTTGTGAGCATCTCTTTTGACTCTGGACCTAACTTGATGGATATGTTCCTATCCACCTATTTTTTTCCTATAAAGATTAAAAATACAAAGCTTACTGTGATGCTTAATCCAACTTCGGTATGGAGATTTAAGACTAAATGCTATGGGTCTAAAAGTTAGTTAAAATCTACCCTCTTATGACCCTTTTACTTTGCAAAACAGAAGTGAACTAAAAGACCAATTTTTAATTAAAAGTTATAAGATAAATTTATCTTAATTCACATCATTAAACTGTATTCCTGCTAGATCTTTTTCATATTTTTATAAACTATATAAACCACCTCTGAATTCTTGATGAGCTAATATATACCAAAAAATAATCATTATTTACATTTCATCCTGGTTCTAAGTAAAAATGTAGTCTATCAGCAAAATTTATTTTAAAATACCTACCACAATATTTGGAGATGGGTTTTTCCTAAATTGATCTCTTGCCAGAATTATCTGGTATTTTGTTAGATTGGGAATATCTCTTCTCATCAAAACATTCCTCCGAATCAAAGAACTTGCAAGTGCTTCCAAAATCTGCAAATTTCAAAGAAATTTAGTTTATTTTAAAATCCTTTTACAAATACATTTCCTCACATACTAAAATAGTTTTATATATTAAATTATATGTTAAATAAAGTTTGTCTTAAAATGAATTTTTAAGTAAACACAGAAGAGATGATAAAGTTTTAAAGTACTTGACAATTATCCTCAGATAATCCATGTGAGAGTCAGCACAAGCAATTATTAGATTCAGCAATAATTCAAGAACATATGTGTTGGGCTTTCCTGGTGGCGCAACAGTTAAGAATCCGCCTGCCAATGCAGGGGACATGGGTTCAAGCCCTGGTCTGGGAAGATCCCACATGCCACGGAACAACTAAGCCCATGCGCCACAACTACTGAGCCTGCGCTCTAGAGCCGCGAGCAACAACTACTGAGCCCGTGGGCCTAGGGCCTGTGATCTGCAACAAGAGAAGCCACCACAATGAGAAGCCGGTGCACTGCAACGAAGAGTAGCCCTTGCTCACCACAACCAGAGAAAAAGCCCATGCATGGCAATGAAGACCCAATGCAGCCAAAAATAAAATAAATAAATTTATTTTTAAAAAAAAACAAAAAACGAACATATGTGTTTATCTGTTTATTTCTTAACTCTCCTCCTCTCCCTCCAAACTAAGCACAATGAAAGGAGGGCCTTGATTTGCTCTGTTGCATCTTCAATGCCTAGAACAAGTCTAGCACATAGGTAAATATTTGTAGAGTGATGACTAAATCAAAATTCCTTGAGTACATTTAATTTCATTCACTGATTCATTCTCTCAAAAATATTCATTAAGCGACTTCCCTGGTGGTCCAGTGATTAAGAATCTGCCTTCCAATGCAGGGGACGTGGGTTCGATCCCCGGTTGGGGAACTAGGATCCCACATGCCACAGGGCAACTAAGTCTGCATGCCGCAACTACTGAGCCCACATGCTCTGGAGCCTGCGTGCCACAACGAGACAGCCCGCGCTGCAACTAGAGAAACCCACGTGCCATAATGAAAGATCTTGCATGCCGCAACAAAGATCCCGCATGCCACAACTAAGACTTGACATAGCCAAATAAATAAATAGATATTTTTTAAAATATATTCATTGAGTATATACTACATATCAAGCATCGTTCCTGATGCTGGGGATATTGTGGCTGAGACAAATGAAGTTTCTATTTTCCTAAAGTTTACATTCAATAGACGGAAGAAAGGAGTAAAGAAGTGAACAAAGAAAATAGAGAATTTTGATTATGATAATGCATTTAAGAACCTACAACACAGTAATGCTTTGTAGAGTCTTTGATGGGAAGGGGGTCACTATCATATAAGTGGACAAAGAGGGTTTCTTTCTTTCTTTCCTTCCTCCCTTCCTCCCTTCCTCTCTTTCTTCCTTTCTTTCTTTTTTTTTGGGGGGTGGGGAGAGGAGCAGCAATTGTGCTCTGCCCGGGCACCCCCTGCCTCATCTGTCATCCAGCCCCAGGATGCAGAGGAGCGGGCCCTTGGATTGTGACCTTGCCAGCGCCCTTCCACCTCCAAGCAGCCGGTTTCCCACACTAAGGTTCCTGGCTGGGGATGGACCGCTCTGGGCCAGGGCTGCCTCTGGTACCAAGCAGCAGGAGAGACGGTGGCCCGGGTTGGGCAAGCAACGGAACCTATTGCTGCATGGGTGACAGCAGGGCGCTCTCAGGGGAGAACTGGGCATGCAGGCTGCCACAGTTCTCCACGTGTTCATGCCACCAAAGATGGTTTCTTTTAAGAGGTAATACTTGACATCTGAATGATAAAGTATGCCTAGCCCGAGAAGTTCTGAAGACAGAGCATTCCAGGCAGAGGAAACAGCAGACAAAAGGTCCTGAGCTTGATGCCACAGTGAAGGTAAAAGGCGACCTCCAGATGAAGACCTACTACAGCAATATGTAATTTGCCTAAGTCTTATTTCCTAAAATATATCTATTTTAGTACATTTCAATCTTTCCTCTCTTCTAGCTTTGCTGATCAGCTTTGCTGACCACATGTGCCTAAAGAAGCACTCTAAAAGAAATCAATAAAGTTAGGGCTTCCCTGGTGGCGCAGTGGTTGAGAGTCCGCCTGCCGATGCAGGGGACATGGGTTCGTGCCCTGGTCCGGGAAGATCCCACATGCCACGGAGCAACTAAGCCCATGTGCCACAACTACTGAGCCTGCGCTCTAGAGCCCGCGAGCCACAGCTGCTGATGCCCGCACGCCTAGAGCCCGCGCTCCACAACAAGAGAAGCCACTGCAATGAGAAGCCCGCGCACCGCAACGGAGAGTGGACCCCGCTCGCTGCAACTAGAGAAAGCCCGCGTGCAGCAACGAAGACCCAACACAACCGATCAATCAATAATGTGTCAAGACATTGCCAAATGCCACCAAGTGGGCAAGATAGTCCCCAGTTGAGAAACACTGCTGTACAAGGGATCAGGGAGGAATATATTGAAAATATATTTCCTTACAAAGAAAGTTCTGGTTGAATCTGGATACATGTTTTGGGTGTGTTCACTATGTGAAAATTCACTGTGCTGCACACTTACATTTAATGTACTATGCTGTTCATATGTTTGGGGGGGCTGGTTATACTGCAATTAAAAGGTTTACTTAAGAAAATACAAAACTAAATTGGCTTTAGAAACGGTCCATCATTTTGTATTTCCTCTTTAACTAATAGTTTGCCAGTACATATAAAACATGGCGCTCATACTGAAAATTGTCATTTCAAAGAATTTTTTACCATATTAATTATATAAATGATTATAACTATACATTCTCACAGTCCGATTCTGTTAAGTAAAATAATTACATTATCAGTTCATTTATTAAAACACTGAATTATGATAAAAATGGCTTACCTGTATATATGCCTTTTGGATAGCTCCAAGTTCTTCACCAAGAGGAACAACAAGCTTTTCAACTCGTCTTTCATGAGAGTATGGCAAAATATCTGGAGAATCTTCAGAACGAATCTCTATCTGCCCAATTAGTAGATTAGTAATAACCTGTTGCACAGCCTACAGAAAATCAATTAAGTATGATTATATATTATATTACTTACTAAATTTTTTAGTTTGCCACTAACAAAAATAAAATAGCAATAAGTTTTTGAAAAAATATTAGAAATTTATATCATTAAATATTTTTTAAAACTACAAATTATAGCACATCAGGAGTGGCACAATAGGGGAAAATGCTTTTGAAACATCTTTCTTGCATGCCAAGCATCCAAGAGATAAAATGTCCAACAAGTTCCTCAAATGTATTTTGTGCTTTCCAATGGTAGTGTTACATCTTGTCAATATTTATAAAGACTCAGACAAAATAGAAGTTTCAAATTAGCAAACCAAATCCCCAAAACATTATATAACAGTCAATTTTAGAGCCAGAACTAAAACCCAGATTTCCTGATTCCCTGGCAAATACTTTTTTCCACTGATTTTTAATGGGGAAAACAGAGAAGTCCTGTTACTACTAAAGGATACAAATGTACCTTGGAAATACTTTACAAACTGACTTGTTAAGAAACTGAGGGCATAGGTCCTACACTAAATCTATTATTAATAAATGAATGGAGGGAATTCCCTGGCAGTCCAGTGGTTAAGACTCCACACTTTCATTGCCAAGGGTGCGGGTTTGATCCCTGGCCGGGAGCTAAGACACCACAAGCTGCGGGTGTGGCCAAAAATATAAATAAATAAATGAGTGGAATATTTTCCATTTAAATCAATATATATGCTGTGAATATATTTCTGGAGCTAAATTTCATTCACCAAAAGCTTATAAAGGAACTTAATTGTAAAAATAGGGAATTTAAGAAAAAACAAAAAACCTGTTGGTATAAACAACTGCTGTACCATTAGACCACAGTACTACTGGGTGTGATGAAAAAAAAGAAAGGAAGGGAGAGATGGATGGATGGAGGGAGGGAAGGATGAAGACAGAATCCTGAAAGTATCCAGAAATTAAGAACTCTTTTTTTTTAAACTAGTAAAGCCTCATGGGCTTAGTTTCAGACAAAAAATACTCTAGGGCAAGAATCACATCTTAGTCACTTTTGTATTCCCAACACTAAGTATAATGCCTAATACAGTAGTACACTATAGTTACTGAATGTCCACATACATTCAAACTCTAGAGTAAATATATGACCATTTTATAAAATTGACTGAGACTTCAGTATTTTTTTTTCCTTTGGCCGCACAGCATGTGGGATCTTAGTTCGCCGACCAGGGATTGAACCCGTGCCCCCTGCGTTGGTAGCACAGAGTCTTAACCACTGGACCGCCAGGGAAGTCCCAGACTTTAGTATTTTTAATCATTCATTCATTCAAGAAATATTTGAGTAACTCCCACATGCCAGGTATTGAATTGGTGATAGAGGCATAACCAAGATAGACATAATCCCTACATTCATGTCGGTACTATTTTAGTGGAGCAAAAATACAACAAATAAATGAATAAGCAAAAGAATGACAGATTGTGATAGATATTAAGAAGAAAATAACAAGATAGGAAGAGTTGACTTTTCATAGCTTAAGAGTGAATTTTTCTGAAGAGGTGATATTTAAGCAGAGACTTGATGACTAAAAACAATCAAGCATGTTTAAAAAAGGTTGGGCAGAAATGATAGGATAGAAATTTCTAAAACTAATTGAGGCTATGGACAGAAGGAAAAAAGTCTATGGCTTGGCAGAATTGAAAGCTACCTTTGAAATTATCCAGAACCTAACACAGAAGACCATTCAGAGCTACTAAATCAGAATGTCATGGGATAAGGCTCAAAATCTGCATGGGATAGGGCTCAAAACTTTTTACCATCCTCTGAGCTCCCTAGAGAAATGGTGGATTCCACAGCGGGGACTGGAAAAACACTAAATGATCATAAAATATCTTGTGATACCAGTAAGCTAGGAAGTGTTCAAAACAAACACACGAACAAAAAAAGTGCATTCTAAAGGACACAGGAGCCATCTTCAAGGCACTCTCAATGGCCCAATCTAGAACAATCAAAATTATTAATGATAGTAGCCAATAAAAAATATATATATCCATATATATATCCATATATATCCATATATATGGATATATATATATATATATATATATATATATATCCATGAGTCCATATTGATGTAAAGACCTGAATTAAAAATAAATGAGGAGGGGCTTCCCTGGTGGCGCAGTGGTTGAGAGTCCACCTGCTGATGCAGGGGACACGGGTTCGTGCCCAAGTCCGGGAAGATCCCACATGCCGCGGAGCAGCTGGGCCCGTGAGCCATGGCCGCTGAGCCTGCGTGTCCAGAGCCTGTGCTCCGCAGCAGGAGGGGCCACAACAGTGAGAGGCCCGCGTACAGCAAAAATAAATAAATAAAATAAATGAGGAGAGAAGACAGCTTTTCACAACAGAAGAATTCAAATTTTGAAATGTAAAAGAAATGAGGGAAAGAGGAAATAATGATTCGGCAAACAGCACAGAAATAATTGTTGCAAGCAAGAACCATCATTGGATGCTAAAACAGAATATTTACATAGTCTCATAGTATCTCCCCCACAACAGACTTAATTAAAAAGGGAAAAACAGTAGTTTTACAATAGAGAAACCAGAAAGTTATCATCTGAACCAAGTCAAAATTAACAGCACCAGTAATAAGACAAATCATCATGTATTCTCGGATACAATGCACTAAGAAAGGTACAACATCACTTCTGGGGTATTCTTGCCCAAAATGCATACAGAACCTCACTCCAATCATAAGAAAACATCAGACAATCCCAAATTGAGGGATATTCTACAAAATAACTGGCACCTACTCTTCAAAAGCATCAAGGTCATGGAAGACAAGAAAAGAATGAGGACTGTCACAGACTGGAAGGTACTGAGGAGACGTGACAACTAAATGCAATGTGGGATCATAGAATGGACCCCAGAGCAGAAAAGGACCCCGGTGGGAAAACTGGCAATAGTCAAATAAGATTTGCAGATCAGTTACTAGTATTGTACCAATGTTAATTTCCTGGTTTTGATAATTTTACTATGGTTATGTAATATGTTAACAGGGGAAGCTGAGTGAAGGATATACAGACTTTAATTTTTGCAAATTTTCTGGAAGTCTAAAGTCATTTCAAAATAAAACAGTAAAAATTTAAAAAACAGCTTTAGGTGATTCTTTGGCACACTGAAGTCTGAAGACTCTAATGTAGATAATCTCCTACAACCACAGAAGAAAAGGTAGGCATCTTATATGAAATGCTGTACTCCTGATGTTAAACTAAATACTAGAATGGAAAACTGATCTGGTCACATACAAAAGTTCTTATTTTCTTAAACATTAATAAATTTTACTTACCTTTATATCACTACCTGGTGTGGCACTAAGAGCCAAGATTCTAAAGTGATTTGTATATTTGACTAGTTCTCTTACAACCTTAAAAAAAAAAAAAAATTCTTTAATTTCATCTGCCCAATACAAAAATAAAAATGATTCTGTTAAACAAGCTAGTATATCTGATCCACTATCATCATTCCTTATTTAGAGTACTGATGGGCTAGCAGATGGAACTATCTTTAGTTATGTTATCTGAAGAGCAAATGATTTAGGTTTACACTCTATCCCAATCAAAAATACTTTAGGGGGCTTCCCTGGTGGCACAGTGGTTGAGAGTCCGCCTGCCGATGCAAGGGACACGGGTTCGTGTCCCGGTCCGGGAGGATCCCACATGCCGCGGAGCGGCTGGGCCAATGAGCCATGGCCGCTGAGCCTGCGCGTCCGGAGCCTGTGCTCTGCAACGGGAGAGGCCACAACAGTGAGAGGCCCGCGTACCGCAAAATAAATAATAATAATAATAAAATAAAATAACACTTTAGGGTTTCTTCTATACATAAAGCTACAACATCAAGGCCTATACTGAGGCAAATCAAAATATTCAAAGGGCTAATTCAAGAGCAAATGGTAGAAAAAGATCAAGTTTATTCTCCATTGCTTGGGCCACAGTCTAGGCTTACAGCTATATCCATATGCATACTTGCCAGATTAAGATAAATCGTAACAGAAAAATAGAAAAAAAATTAAATACAGGGACTTTCCTGGTGGCGCAGCGGTTAAGAATCAGCCTGCCAACGCAGGGAACACGGGTTCGACCCCTGGTCCGGGAAGATCCCTCATGCCGCGGAGCAACTAAGCCCATGAACCACAGCTACTGAGCCTGTGCTCTAGAGCCTGCGAGCCACAACTACTGAGCTCACGTGCCACAATTACTGAAGCCTGCACACCTGGAGCCCGCAACACCTAGAGCCCACACACCCTGTGCTCCGCAACAAGAGAAGCCACTGCAATGAGAAGCCCTCACACCACAATGAAGAGTAGCCCCTGCTCGCCGCAACTAGAGAAAGCCCACATGCAGCAATGAAGACCCAACACAGCCAAAAATAATTAATTAATTTAAAAAATGAAATACAAATGTGAAATTAGATTTGAAATGAAAAAAGTTTGTTTTAGGAAAGATTTTAAAGAAGTTAGATTTCATGTGCAAGGCTCACAATTTTAAAATTAAGTTTATTCATAAAAAAATAAGGCTAATTTGGGGTAATTTTTAAAATCTAAATTCCGTTTTAAATCCTAAAACATTTTCCAAGGGGCACCAAAGCATCTCTCTAGGCTTTACAGTTTGAATTCAACACCCACTTCTGGCATAATCAATACTGGATAATTTGCCAGATTCCCATATGCCCCAATACAAGGAAAAAGGACCCCTAAGTAAACTGAGTCACAGGAACAGCTCTTAGTATCCCATAGTTCCACATTAGAGGTAGGACACTAAAAGCAGATTATTTTTTTTAAATTGAAGTATAGTTGATTTACAATACTGTCTTAGTTTCAGGTGTACAGCATAGTGATTCAGTATTTTCGCATATTATATATTACAGATTATTACAAGATAATGGGCATAATTCCCAGTGCTCTACAGTAAATCGCTCTTGCTTATCTATTTTACAAATAGTTGTTTGTATCTGTTAATCCCATACCCTAATTTGTCCCTCCACACTTTCCTCTTCCCTTTGGTAACTACAAGTTTGTGCTCTATGTCTATGAGTCTGTTTCTGTTTTGTATATACATTCATTTGTATTATCTTTTTAGATTCCACATATAAGTGATATCATATAGTATTTGTACTTCTCTGTTTGATTTATTTCACTGAGTGGCAAATGACAATATTTCACTCTTTTTTATGGCTAATATTCCAGTGTGTGTGTGTGTGTGTGTGTGTGTCATATATATATATATATATATATATATATATATATATATATATGCCACATTTTTTTAATCCAACCATCTGTTGATGCACATTTGGGTTGCTTCCATGTCTTGCTATTGCAAATGGTACTAAAACTAGATTATCTTAAAACTGCTCTGATTTCAACCCATGTCAAAGATGAATTCAATGAGACTCAAACTGAATATTGATCAATACTCAAAAAATATTATTTATGGAGTTTTTTAAAACATGATACAGAATACATTTAAAGATAGAACATTATAGGGAATTCCCTGGCAGTCCAGTGGTTAGGACTCTGCGCTTTCACTGCCAAGGGCCCAGGTTTAATCCCTGGTCAGGGCACTAAGATCCCACAAGCCACAAGCCATGAGGCACCGCCAAAAAAACCCCAGAACATTATACTTAATGGAGACTTAAGAACAATTGTCCTAATTAAAAACTGATATAAGACAAAATGTCCCTGATACATTACTTTTTTTCCAGGAGGGATTCTCAAGCATTTTATAGAAGTGGTGTTGTGTTTGTAACCCAGGAAGCTACATTCTTCAACAAGCTGTGTGCCTGTTGGAAACTGTATCTGGAATATTCAGTGTAGTATAAATTCTTAGTGCTATTTATATATTAAAGAAGTCAGTCATGTCTCATTGTACTCAGTGAAAGCATAGCCTTGTAGTTTAAAAAAAAATCACCTAATGTGTAGAAATTTTTTGAAAATAAAGTTGCTAAGGGGAGTTCTCTGGTGCCTAGTGGTTAGAATTCTGGGCTTTCACTGTCATGGCCTGGCTTTAATCCCTGGTCGGGGAACTGAGATCCTGCAAGGCGTGCAGCACAGCCAAAAGAAAAAAAAAAAAAAAAAGTTGCTAAATATAAGCTAAATGTACAAAATGAATTCCACAGAGTTAGAATAAAATTTTTAAAATGATCCTTTCAAGCAGAAACTTTAACACACTGGGTATTAATTTAACTTGGAAAAATATATCCATTTCCTGACTGAGATCAACTCTAGATAACAATTCTCAAGAAGATAATACAGAGATATAATAATACTTAAAAGTCCCCAAGGAAACTGCTTAATAAAATCACAAACTGGCAGTGAAATTCATCTCTTTGCACTAAATGAAATAAACTTTCCCTCTACTCTTACTCTATACCCTCTCCCTATTATCACCACCTATTATTGTTTTAACTACCTACCACTATATGGTAGTGGATCACTGCCTCAACGAGACTCTCATCATCTACATCTGACACTAATAGTCTTGTTTAAATTTAAAAACAACAGCAGAGACTGATTTGAATGGATGAAGGAAAGTATTTCCTATCACCATCTGTTGAGATAATAGATATAAGGCTTTTCATAATAATACCATCAGTAACTTCCATCATTAATAATTATTCCCCAAAATGCTCTTCATCAATATATTTACACTATAAAATACTTTTTAACAAAATTACCTGGCAATAAGCATAATTTCCAAGAGCTTTATGAGCTTCATCAATAACTAGACACTTTATTTCAGCAGCAGGGCAAGCTCCTCTAGAAAGATCATTTACCATGACTTGAGGTGTAAGAAAATGGACTCTTTTACTGCCCCATATTTCCTTCCTGGTGAAAGCTTGAGTAGATCCTGTAAATAAAAGTGACATTGTACATTCTAAACTCCCGACTGTTATCTGTAAAATATAAATAACCTGGCCTATTTTCAGAATGCATTCCTGCTTTGGTAATGTGCTTTCAAGATGATAATTGGACAAATCATGGGAATGCATTTTAAAGATTTGTTGTGGTCCAAATGTCAATGCTGGCTTTTACCGAAAACCACGACTAGACTGCCATTAAAGAATTCCTACAAAATGACATAATATTTGAAGAGAACAAAGTTCTTCAACTGGGAAATCCTTCTGCGGAAGAAACTCACGTTCACTTACCGATGGGGTATACACACATAATCACTTCAAAATTCTTTGACAAGATACAGGAATTCTCTGAAGATTGAATAAAGCAACCCTATTCATTAGAGCTGGACTTGCTACAAGCAGATGATGTTTCAAGGGAGAAGACGTAAAATAAGCATATTGTGATCTGGGGACTATTCCACACGGGTCAGGAATTCCTTTAACGCTATTTCCCAGAACGCATACTTTTCCCTGGGTCCCAGCTCTTAATTTCAAATTAGCCCACTGTTTCTAAGATACCTGTCATTTCGGCCATGTGGGACTGCGGGATACCCATCACCCGGTAGCAAGCCTCGATCTGCTGTGTCACCAAAGGTTTCGTGGGGGCCATGAAGACAACCTTGCCGGAGGGGAACCAGCGGTAGAAATTGTACATGACTACGGCGGCAATAAAGGTCTTTCCCAAGCCGGTAGGCAGACACACCAGCGTGTTGCAGAACAGAGCGGTCCTGGCGATGTGCAGCTGGTAGTCCCGCACCGGGCAATTAGTAGGGTAAATCCACAGGGCGCCCGCTGAGGTGCAGAACCCGCCATTCTCTAGACTCAGCTGCCGCTCTGCTTCGTACACCGCGACCAGCAACACATCATCGTCCGACTCGGGCTGCGCCTCTGTCGCCTCCGCCGCCTCTGCTGCCTGTGCCGCTGCAGGAAAACTCGCCCCGGAGATGCCAGGGCTCTGAGGCCGCTCAGGTCCAGAGCTGCAACTCGGAGCCCCAGTGGATCGGGAGACTCTTGAGCCCCACGTCTGAAAAAGCGTTCTTTGCCGCCCGCTCATTAGGCCGAAGACCACCGAAGGCTTCTCTCAGACGCCAGCAGCTGTTGCAGCTCAACAGCCTCCGTTCCAAACCTCATCGGTTATCTTCGCATAAAAAACACTAGAACTAGAAGGCGGGGTTGAGGCCTGTTAATCCAGTTGAAAGTGCTGCCACTGAGTTTGCGTGGGGAAAATGATTGGCTGGCTTCCCGGAAACCCCGTGGCCCTCTAGGAGACGCATGCGCGTTGTTATGGAGCCACCGCAAATTTGGTCCCCTTGTCAATTTCTTATCGACTCTAAAGTTGGGTTCCGTTTCTAATGACGAGGTGTCCGGGCATCATTGCGAAATTGATGCCTCTTAAAATGATACAATAAATAAACTTGAGGTCCAGAAACAATGGATACCCATTTTTTTTTAACTTAACGTTATTGAGAGTCTAATTTGCCTTATTCCTTGTGGTTGGCCATGTTTTTAAATCAGAAGATGAGGTGAAAAACAAACATGTTTAGATAAAATTAAATAACGTGTCTTATTTCTCTATCCAGGCTGAGAAAACAAAACGCCAGGTCTCTTTTTCAGGAGTGGCAACCCATTATCTTATTTTGTTGCGGTACGCGGGCCTCTCCCGTTGCGGAGCACAGGCTCCGGACGCGCAGGCTCAGCGGCCATGGCTCACGGGCCCAGCCGCTCCGCGGCATGTGGGATCTTCCCGGACCGGGGCACGAACCCGTGTCCCCTGCCTCGGCAGCGGACTCAACCACTGCGCCACCAGGGAAGCCCCATTATCTTAATATTTTGTATTGTTAAAAGGGAAGTGAATGGTTTGGTTCTGATATTCGTTGGAAAATCCTAAGGAAAAAAAAGCAAGGCGTCCTGATGCTCCACCATTACATCTTCATAAATGATATAGAGCAGTAAGCATCGGGGTGATATTCTTCTCTAGCGATAGCATTCTACCTCAGACTTGGATACAATTCCCGGCTTCTCCCCTCTAAAAGTGGCGACCTCGAGTAACCTCTGTAGATTTGTTTCTTCGTGTATTGAGGAAAAGTACACACATATCACGAGGTTGTTTGGACCACTAATAATGTCACCCCCTCATCGCCACCATCAGCAAGAGCCATCCTGTGTGTAGCCACTTTACATTGTTTTATATGGTCAAGTGTCTGGACTTGCTTTTAGACATGCTGTTTATCATATGTTTATATTTGGGAGGGGGAAGGGAACCGGTTGTATTTTAGTTTAATTTGAGTTTTAAAAGGAAAGTGGTGGAATATAGGTTGCTCTGATGGACAAGGACTGAGCCAAGTCAGATGTGAATCTTTAGGCTAGAACTAGATAAAATGAGATTAGATGTCTGAATGCTTTTGTTTCCTTTAAACAGATTAAAGACTTTAAATGCATAGCAGCTTGTCGGTAATAAACAAGTGTGGGTAATGGCTGGTAAACAATCACTACTATCGGAGGTGGTCGCCTCACAAGGGTTCCAATTAAGAGAAGCTGACAGCTTGCGGCTTTCTGCGTAGTCTGCTGCCGGGGCCACATCGGCCGGTTTTACCCCGGACTCAACAAAGAGGCCCGCGGAGCACAGCCTTGACGTCACTCAAACACTGGCCCCAATCCTGCTGGGTAGCGCCGTGACCCCGCCTGCTTGAGCTCCGAGCAGGGTCCGCGCCACGCCTCTGGGGCGGGGCGATGCCGAACCCAGGCGGGCTGGCTCAGTAAAGCGGAGGCAGCGGGGGAAGATGGCGGCGGCCGTTCCGCAGCGGGCCTGGACCGTGGAGCAGCTGCGCAGCGAGCAGCTCCCTAAGAAGGACATTATCAAGTTTCTGCAGGATCACGGTTCAGATTCGGTACTGGAGGCGGCGGGGCGGCCGGGCTGGTGCGGCTGAGGGACACTTCACCCCCCCGTAGATGCCCATACATTCCGTATTCCTCGGTGCCCCCGCCCTCGCTCTCCAGCGGCCGGTGGCCTGGAAGGCCGGAGAGGTCCCGCGTGCGCTCCCGAGCCACGCTCCCGCCCCTCGGGCCGGCCCTATTTGGGCAGGTGGAGCAACTTTACCTCTTGCGGCACGCAGCAGTAGCAGATTTAGAACCTCATTGAGATGCTTGAGTGAGGTGGAGGCTGTGAAAAAAAGGAACCCAGTAGATTTTGGGGGTTGAGACGGGGGCCCGAGGACTGGAGGCTTGCGTGAGATAGATCCCTGGCGGGTAGTGTGGGCTGTTAGGGAAATGAGAAGGGATGTGAAGATTTCGGTGGGAACGATGGTGCGATTTGCTTTTCTCATCAATTACCAAGCACTGAACACTAATAATTGTGATTTTTTAACAGTCTCGCTGTTTAACTTTTAAAATATCGATCCTTTAAATGACCTTTTCACCTGTATATCTAGGGGAGTTACATGAGTATTTCGGGTACAGTGGTCTCCCATTGTTATAAACAAACCAAGAAATCTATTTGGCATTCTTCCTACTTTTACGCCCTGCATTTTTCAGCACAGTCTCCATCTTAACCACTCTCCGTAGTCACAAGTTATTTTTGTCAGACGGCTTCTTTTCCTTTGGAAATTAATATAATTCATATCTCCTTAAATTGCAGAACGACTGTACAGTTTGTGTGCCCGCAGCATCTCCCACATATCAGAAATAGCAGTGGTCTAAATGTGGTTTATCTCCGATTTTTAACTTAATTTCCAATAATCTCCCTCCTGAATAATAATTCTGACATCAGCAAATACTTATACAATATCTACAGCAAGAACCGTACTCAGTGTTTGGGGATACAAGTGTGAAAATGAAAGACTATGCCTCAGAGACACCATTTTATACCATTTTACTATTTTAGTGGAATTATTTTCTCTTAAGCCAATCCACATTTCACTGAAACAATAGAGTAGATATATCATTTATTAACGTGTAATGCCTCAAAACTGTACTATATTCATCAAATTCTTATAAAACAAATCATCCCAAGGTGGAATCTAATATAAAACTGGCCCACGTTGGACAATTTCAAGAGACTTGGCTTGTCAAAATACTAAGATACTAATACTAATATACTAATCTTTTACATGCATATTTTCCAGTGTTCATTCACATATGTAAACCTATATTTGACAGTCACTATTTTATTGATCATAAGATATCATGGAGATATTTATATTTTGGATATCTTTCTGAAAACTTGCTAAAGAAATCACAACAGTGCTAAAGTAACTGCTTCTATTTAATCAAAATAGCCTTTCCCATGAGCCTTTATCCTTTAGAACATTTCTCTCTAAGCGTCAGAGAGAAAAATGCAATAGTGATAGTTTCAGAAAAACTGCTTTATTGTAAGGTTAGAAGGTTAGAAAGATTAAAAGATGCCAGAGGACAACTTTGGGAAGGTAACAAAATGAGGAATCAAGCAAGGACCACAAGGTAGAAAAGGAAGAATAAAGTAAGGAAAACATGTACATGATTTTGAGATGAAGGTACATGATTTTGATGATTTGATATTTCAGTAGTAGTATTTCAGTATTCATCTGACAGTTTAGTCTTATATCTGAGAGAAATGGAATTCTACTGTTAGAGTTATTAAATACATTATTAATCAAATAGGTAATATGTATTGAGTTCTTACTGTGTGACTGGAAATGGTTTATTACATTTACCCTTATAAGAAGCCTCTGACATAAGATGCTGTTATTAATCTTTCACTGTGATGCAGAAACTGAGTCTTTAGGAAAGCTTAGTCCCTTGTCTAAAATCAGACAGCTAGGATTTTAACCCAGTTGGTCTGACACCACAGTCTATACATTTGAACACTATATATCCAGCATTGTGTAACAGTGTTTCTGGGTGTGCCAAGAATGGGTTACAGATACGTCAAGATAGAAATACCCAACATGGCTAGAGGCTCCCAGCGCACGGGCCAAGTAACATCCTGCCAGGAGCAGCTTTGCCCAGTTACCAAAATGTGCTTGCTTGTGTAAGTGTGCTCTTCCGTGAGCTCCATGATGGGAAAAGGGTTAGTACACACCAGTGTAACCACTATGCAATATTACAGTTCTAATCTTTAAGTATTTCTTATAATTACCCAATATGGTTTTTTTAATATTCCTTCAATCTTATTTTTGTTATGAAGTAGAGTATAAAATGTAATGTTTCATTTCTTTTATCAATAGTATGATTGAAAACATAATTTCTAACTCAAAAGTTCATTTTCTAATTTTAGACCCTTTCTTACATGAGGGAAATTATTTTGACTAACCAGCTTTTTTCTTTATAGTTTCTTGCAGAACATAAGTTATTAGGAAACATTAAAAATGTGGCCAAGACAGCTAACAAGGACCATTTGGTTACAGCCTATAACCATCTTTTTGAAAGTAAGGTGAGTATTGTTACATTTTATTACCAAAATATCATTTTAGATATTTTATTCCCAAAAAGAAGCTTTAAATGCATTTATTTGCAGAATATGTTGACATTTTTCCACCTGTACTTTTTCTTAACTATAATCATAAATGGACTGTCAAATTTAGCATGGCTAATCTGTAATATGGCAGGATGTTTTGATATTTTGAAAGGGAACAGATTTTTAAGGACACTGAAAAGTTACAAATCTAAAGTAAGTTGCATTTCATTAATGTATTTAAACTCTTGGTTAGACCTAGGCTGAGCCTTTAGAAAAGCAAATTTTAAGAAATTCTCCAATATATGTTAACTATGAAATGACCACCTTCCACAAAAAAAAAGAGAATCTTTATTAAGGAATTGATTGAATACTATTCATATCTCTGAGTCTGAATTGGTCTTTCTAAAGGTTACGGGTCTCATTACAGAATTTATTTTGTGAGATAGTTTGAGATTCATAATTTGTTGATTAAAATGCTTAATATAAGATTCTTCCTTTGTTCTTAGCCAGACATGAATATGATAAACAGACCATTTTCCTTACAGCGTTTCAAGGGTACTGAAAGTATAAGCAAAGTGTCTGAGCAGGTGAAAAATGTGAAGCTTAATGAAGATAAACCCAAAGAAACCAAGTCTGAAGAGACTCTGGATGAGGTATGTATAGAATGTATTCTTACTTGATTTCGCCTGTGAATTTGAGAAAAAGTATTTGCTTTACAGCACTGACTTCTATAAGGGGTGGCCATTTTCAGTGAGCCAAACACTAATATGGAGTGGGTTTTCTCCCTTGGGTGTACTCAATAAGTAAAAAAGAACTAGTGCTTTACAGTTAGTAAGCCTTTCCTGTGAAATACCTGTAGTTTTTTTTTTTTTAAAAAACATGTTCTCACTCATAGGGCCAAATCAGTACATTGTTTTTTTGTTTGTTTTAATTTATTTATTTATTAATGGCTGCATTGGGTCTTCGTTGCTGCGCATGGGCTTTCTCTAGTTGCCGTGAGTGGGGGGCTACTCTGCCTTGCGGCACGCGGGCTTCTCATTGCGGTGGCTTCTCGTCGCGGAGCACGGGCTCTAGGCACATGGGCTCAGTAGGTGTGGCTCGTGGGCTCTAGAGCGCAGGCTCAGTAGTTGTGGTGTACAGGCTTCGTTGCTCCACGGGATGCGGGATCTTCCCAGACCAGGGCTCGATCCCGTGTCCCCTGCCTTGGCAGGCGGATTCTTAACCACTGTGCCACCAGAGAAGCCCTTGCTTTGTATTTTATATTGCCTCTATGTCTGGCCAGAACTTCTGAGCTTTCAAAGCTATTTTAAGGGCCTATTCTATAGCCAAGTTGGACTGAGTGAAAGAAACTTCCTTTTGATTATTTTTAGCTTTTTCTGATGTACATGGTGTCCTAGGCAATATAAATAGTTAATTTGGGCCTGGCTGCAGGGTGTGGGTTCATCTGTCTCATCTTTCCCAGCCCAGGTTTTGTACCAAGGTTTGAAGAGCTAGATAAAACTATTTCTGAAATTGGGAGATTGGGATTGACATACATACACTAATATGTATAAAATGGATAACTAATAAGAACCTGCTGTATAAAAAAATAAATGAAATAAAATTCAAAAAAATAAAACATTTTTCCACCAGTGTCTCCATTAAAAAAACAAAACAAAACTATTTCTGTAAATGGACAGCCTTAGTAGAGCTAAGGACAGCTCTTTGAAAAGCCTCAGTAGAGCTAAATTGATTATTATCTTGCCACTTTTGATAATATCTTGCTAACAACTAAGCTCACTCATTCCTAGCAGTGTTAGTATCAGTGACAATAATAATAATAATTTGATAAATGTTTTATATAGTGGGCAAATATTGAGCAGCTACTAAGGTAAATAGAGGTATAATTATTAGAAGGGTTACAAAAGCAGTTGGCAACATAGTTCATCTTCCAGAAAGAGTATTCCAGAAAACTAGAATAAGGGACGTATGAGGTAGCAGATAATATATCAAGAGATTAAGAAAAAGAGCATTCAAATAAAAGTAAAAGCTGTAAGGGCTGGAGGCAGTTTAGAGAGATTTCGTGAGAGTCCTAAACTATATCGTTTTCTTTAAGACGTCTTTTCATTTCATTTAACTGGTCAGTGTGAGCCCTCTTTTTTATGTACTCATTGTCTTCCTGCCTAGATTCTGTAACTTCTTGACCAGTACTTTGCTGGTCCCGGCTGTCTGCTTTCTCTGTTCATGCTTCAGGACTGCAGAGCAAGTACTGTGAAGAAAAATAATCATCAGAATTTTTACTGGGCTTTGTATAAATTAAAGCTTAATATCAGACAAGCATGGTTTCTAGTTTCACTGCTACTCAGCAGCTTTCATAACTATCCCTCGCTCAATTCCCCATCCACATAAACTACTTGACATTTTTCCAGAAGTTCTCAACCTTCTCTTATTCCTTTCTCATTATATACTCTTGTGTTCTATTTTACCAAAATATTAACATACATAGTTGTAACCATTCTCTTCTTCCCAGTTTAAAAGTTCTCTGATCTTTGGTTTTCTTTTTCCTTTTCATGTCTCCCTCAGATCTAAGGCTCTCAAATATCTTCTTTTTCACATCTTCATCCATTCCTTTTTGATTCTCAAGCATTCCAAGGCCTCAGACCTGGAGTGTGGGAAAAGTCACTAATCTGCCTTCATTCTCTTTCATCATCATTCAGCCCCAAAATGGCTGTTCTAGTAAGTTTTCTAAAATATTTTGCAAACTGCACCTTACTCAAAAATCTTCAGTAACTCTATACTGTCTAGAGCTGCACTGTCCAATACAGTAGTCACTAGCCATACGTGGCTGCTGAGCACTTTGTGGCCACTCCGAATTAAAATGTGCCTTAAGTATAAAATATGCAGTTTCAAAGTTTTAATGATTTTTTTTAAATGTAAAATATCTCAACATTTTTATATTGATTACATGTTGAAATGATATTAATGCAGCAACTAGACCAGTTAAAATTACATTTGTGACTCATTGTTTTTCTATTGGATTGCATTTTTGGCATTCAAAACCTTCCAATATCTGGCCCCTGCCCAGCTCCATATTTACTACTTCTATAGAAATATTCTTCTTCGGTCACAGATGTCTGCCCATTGTCTACTAAACTGTCCATACTTTTATTTCTTGCTTAGTGTGTCTCTCCTCTCAGCTTCCCTATTTGTCAGTTCTCTGTCCCCTTCAAGACCCAGGTCATCGGCTCATCGCTTCCTTTGAAACTTTTACCATCCCAGACTTTACATAACTGCCAAAAATTTCTGTAGCACATGGTTATCTATATTATTTACCTCTACCTTATTCATCTTAATACAGAGAACCTTGTCTAATAGCTGTTACTAGACTTTAAATAAATCAGTCATAGTCAATATATTTATTACCTATTATGTATTAAATAGTGTTGAGGAAAGTTTTCAAGTATGAATGAATATTGGACAGGAGAGAAAGTATAAGTTAGGTCAGGAACTCACACTCAGACGTCAGAAGTGACTGTAAAAGTACTCAAGCCAAAAACTTGAGATTCATCCTTCATAACTTCTTTACATATAATCATCACCAAAGTCTGTTGATTCTGCATATATATATCACAAAACTGCTCATCTTCTGTCATCCTCAATGTTGGCACCCCAGCATAGACCTAGACTACTATACTAACCTCTTCCTATCAAGTCTCCCCACTTCCACTTTTGATTCCCTATCCATTCCTCAACTAGGTCAAACTGATCTGTTTAGAACACAAATCTGATTTTGTAACTTCGTTTAAAACTGGTAATTGGCTGCTCAGTGACCTAAAGATAAAAACCCAGATTCTTAACATGTGTTATGTCTTTCCAGCCTCATCTCATACCATTCTTTTCTTTCTTACCTTGCAGACTATTTTCATGCTCTTCCCTGCTATGAAAATGCTATTCTCTGTTGTAAACCTTCCCCTACTGAGGGACCTTCTTTTGTCCTTCAAGATACAGTGTAAACATTACTTCAGAGAACCCTCTCCCAGCCTATAGCCTATACTGGAGTACGTCACTGTGTCCTTCTCATGTTGGCACCCTGTGCTTCCTCTTTAGGTCTCCTAACACACACCTATATTCTCTGTTAGAGGGAGGGCCAGAACCACGTCTGCCAACTCAGCTGTGTATCTCTAGTTCCTGACATATAGAACATGCTCAAATATTTCTTGAATTGAGAATAATTATGTAATATACAGTTGACCGTTGAACAACATGGGTTTGCATGGGTCCTTTATAATATGCAGATATTTTCCAGCAGTAAATACTGCAGTACTCCATGACCCTCAATCCTTAGTTGGTTGAATCTGTGGACGCAGAACCATGGGTACGGAGGAATCATGTAAAGGGAGGGCCAACTATAAGTTATACATGAATTTTGGACTGCAGGAAGGGTTGGCACCCCTAACACCCAAAGTGTTCAAGGGTCAACTCTACTCTCATTTTTAGAGGCTATGCCGTGATCTAGTTAATTGCAGCTATGATGATCACTCTCAAAAGTTCCTTTATCTGTGTCTAGAAGTTTCTAGGTCAGACCCAATCTCAGGAATGTAGTTCTTTTCCTCACTCTGGACTAAGAAATGCTGCAAAGCCAGGAAATTACCTAAAAGCCAGGTCCGTTCAAGCACATTAACTCCAGGATAGCTTGGGACTGATCTGACCTCCCACCATGAAGCAATCAGGTTCTTGCAATGAAACCCAAAATGAGATCCACCATTTTACAAAGTGTGTTTTATAGGTCCCAGAAGTTCCATGTTGTTTTCATGTGTCATCAAAAGCTGTACCTTGTGTCTCCTACTTGAAGATTCAGTGTATATTACCTAATGCATAATTAGCTCTGAGAAGTTATGCAAAAGAGGCATATTTAACTTGAATGCAGTATTTCCCAAACTTAATTATATTAGGCCCTTTTCTTCCAACAATGCCAAGGAATGGGTGATCCATAAAAGACACTTTGTGAAACACTGAAATTGAGGCCCCAAGTAGGCAGATTGTGCCTTCACTGTTAAGACTGAGATATAGCCACCAATTTATTGTGTTTGCATTATACTAAGACCTCTAATGTAGGTAACACAACATGCCCAAGCAATGTGGTACAACAAAGGGGAAAATAATGGAATGACATTGGTTTTTTTTTTTTTTTTATAGTTATTTATTTATTTTTGGTTGTGTTGGGTCTTCGTTTCTGTGAGAGGGCTTTCTCTAGTTGCGGAGAGCAGGGGCCACTTTTCATCGCGGTGCGTGGGCCTCTCACTGTCGCAGCCTTCTCTTGTTGCGGAGCACAGGCTCCAGACACGCAGGCTCAGTAGCTGTGGCACACAGGCTTAGTTGCTCCGCGGCATGTGGGACCTTCCCAGACCAGGGCTCGAACCCATGTCCCCTGCATTGGCAGGCAGATTCTCAACCACTGCACCACCAGGGAAGCCCGACATTAAGTTTTAAAATGTGGCTATTATTTGCTAATCGTACCTTATCCACTCAATAGTTATCTGTAATTTCTTTAATAAAGTCTTGATATTCTGATATTCTCACATAATATACGTATATTGTCATCCTCATTTTGTGGCTTTTAAATGTTTTAAGTTAAAATTATTTTCAAATTTGGGATATATGTTAACAGTTTTTGTCAAGTCAACTATATTCCTTAAAAATCATTTATTTTTCTGATAGAAAAGGATAGAGAAAACATAATTCCAACACCTAGAAATGAATGTTTAACATTTCAGAATATTTTTGAATATTTTCTCTGTGTATTTTTATTGAAAAGTTGAGATTTTACTGTAGAACTTTCTACTATTTGCCTTGTAATCTTATAAGAATTTTTCCACATTACTAAAAACTATTATATTACCATAAATATGTGGTTTTATTTTGCCATTATGTATAATAGTGTATGGAATAATTGCATAAAGATTTTTTCCTAAGTTTCAAATTACTTCTTGAGTATATATCTGTATAAAGAGAATTATCATACTTTTAACATTTTAAAATTGCATTCCAAAGAGATGGCACCAGTTTACACTACTAGCAGTAGACTTCTAAAGTAACGTCTCACTAAAACAAGCTTGGAATGGGTCAGGAAGAAAGTTAATGCTTACTTTTGTAATACACTTTGTATTCAAGCTATAGATGTGACTTTCTTCTGACTTAGGGAGGCAGCCTAGCTTTAGCTGAAAGTTCTAATCCTTAAGACTCTGAATTGCATAGGGCTTTATACCCTATCCAGGCCTCACTACTTTCTCTATAAAAGATGGGGAAAGAACTGCCAGGTTGCTGTATGGTTAAATGAATGGACATAACAAAATGACTAGTATTAATACCTGACATTCCATATGTGCTTGAGAGGTAGTAAAGTGGTTAAGGCTTGGGCTTTATAACCAGGCTGCCTGGTTTCCAATCCTACACAGCCACTTTGGAGCTCTAGGACCTTAAGCAAGTTACTTATCCACTCTATCCTTTTGTTTCCTTATCTGTAAAACAGGGATAATAATAGTACCTACCTCATAAGGGAGAGTTAGTTTCTGTAAAACATTTGGAATGTTCTGTAGTATAAAATTCTATATATTCTTAAGTTTACCTAAGAAATTGATTCTTTTGATTCTCAGATTCCTCACTAATGATTAGATTAACCCTTAGCTTTCAAAAAAAAAAAAACAAAGACCCTGATAATCCTGCTTTGTTCTAGGAAATATGCCTCTTATGGTAATTTCTATAGATAATTCCATTCATTGTGTGAACTTATTTTCAATTCAAGTCCAGGAACAGATGCAATGTTACTTGTATTTATTCTAATTGGATATAATTTAAATATTTAGTAATGCCAATTATTGGTGCTAACACAACTCAAATCTTTGAAAAGATGTCACAATGATTTAATGCCTTATAATTTTATAGGAATTAAAATGTAATGATATTTCTAACCTTGGAAAATAACTGGATTCATTTTATGGTTTGATGAATAATTACTCTTGTCAAAAGAACACTGGTTTCCAAAGAAGCTGGAAGTTATTTGCAATTATAGGTGTGCTAGTTACTAATATTCTCATCACAGACTTGAAATGAGATAGTGAGTTTTTTAACTCAGTGGTGAACCAGAGGCAAAATAGTTTGTTACCAAATCTGTGAAATTCTTGTGACTGGACTTAGGTCACAGTTGGCTGTATAAGTATTCTGTCATCCTTCTAAAAAAAGGACATGAATTAACAACTCTGTGTGTGTGTTGTTTCTGTTTCTAGGGTCCACCAAAATATACAAAATCTGTTCTTAAAAAAGGAGATAAAACCAATTTCCCAAAAAGGGAGATATTGTTCACTGCTGGTATACAGGAACACTACAGGATGGGACTGTTTTTGATACTAATATTCAAACGAGTAAGTCTAAATGTAACCTTATCTCTTTGGCTTTAGGGCATGCCAAATATTTGTGTTGGCAGTACCTTTTTCTTGGCTGTCATTTTTTTTCCGGAAGTCTTTTACACCTGTTATTTACTTGTAAAAGGTTTTCAGTTCACTACTTGGCTGGGTGTAAATGAAGACCTTTTGGTCATTGAAAAGCAAAAAATAAGGAAGCTTAGTCTAAACTTTGTTAATGCCCCAAATTCTGGCTTTTGTATTTTAATATAAAAGGCAGAATAGTGTTATTTTAATGGTGTAAATATAGGTCCTTTCCGTCTCCCTCCTTTAGACCATAATTATTTTTACATCCAGAATTTTCTTGATGAATTACTTGGCTTTCTGAATTTTTATTTCTTTTCAGATGCATAGCATGGTAAGTTCTGAAATCAATTTAAAGACTTAAATCACTGTGTTTTTCAATTGGAACTTAACTTCATTATTAATTATAAAGAAAATCTGTTTTACAGGTTCGAAGAAGAAGAAAAATGCCAAGCCTTTAAGTTTTAAGGTTGGGATAGGCAAAGTTATCAGAGGAGTAAGTAAAAACTGGCCATGAACCAGTAGATATTCTGGCACACGCTACTTGTGGTATGGTAACATAAAGAATTAGGTTTGAGAATAGGATGAAAATAATCTTTCGAGTCTCACAAATCAAGTGTTATCATTGCTAACTGATCTGGCACAAATTACATTCTCTGGATCTCAGACAGTACAGCCTACCTCAAGGCTGCTAAAAGATTAAGTGGGGGACTTCCCTGGTGGCACAATGGTTAAGAACCCACCTGCCAAGGCAGGGGACAAGGGTTCGAGCCCTGGTCCGGGAAGATCCCACGTGCTGTGGAGCAACTAAGCCCATGTGCCACAACTACTAAGCCCGTGTGCCACAACTACTGAAGGCCGCATGCCTAGAGCCCGTGCTGCACGAGAAGCCCCCGCACCGCAACAAAGAGTAGCCCCTGCTCACCGCAACTAGAAAGCCCACGCACAGCAACAAAGACCCAATGCAACCAAAAATAAATAAAATTTTTTAAAAGAAAGATTAAATAGGTATAACTTAAAGCACATAATAGACTCATATTATTTCCTTCCATGCCTGCCCCTTTTATTATTTTTTTCTTTGTAAAGTAATTGCCAGAATGTTTGGCTTTCTAAATTTGATTCTTATAAAATGTTAAATAGCTGTTGTACCACTTATACATGATTCAGAAAGGTAAAATATCTGTTCCACTAGAAGTACTGATAGAAACTTCTAGGAGTCTTTCCTGTGGCCCTCTCACCTCTCACAATTTAGGCTCAAACACCAAAAATATCTTTCAAATGTTAAGTATGCCTTTACCCACCCTTACATGTGAGAGATAACAGAAGGAAACTCTGAAAAAAGGGGAAGTTAGGCTTAAGCTGTACTGACCATTGCACTGTACAGTACAAAAGGAGATGAAACAGTAGGATGCCAAATATTAATAACCAAAATGCCTATTTAAATGCAGTTATGAGGACCCTAAATATGTTATTCTTTGTACTGTGGTAAGACCTAAAATATTGTTCAATCATATCCAGAGCCCAAAATAGAATATAAAACATCTTGAAACTAAAGGTTTAGTTGAAAATCACTTTTAACTACTATCTGATTATACCAAGTTGATACATCAGGTTGAGCTATTTTTGTTTCTATAACTAAAATGTTTACTGGTAAATTTGTTCTAGTCAACCATACTCTTAATTTCCAGTATGTGACAGATCTCTATCAATCATTTTAGCTTTATGTAATTTGTTACATTTCAACAGAGTATATGATATTAGTAATATATTCTGTATCCTTGCATCATATTGTTTTTGGTAATTTGGCTTTAAGATCCAAATTTGTACAAAATGACATTGTATCATTTTGAAAAGTTCAAGTATTTACACTAGAAAATTGTTTAATGTGTCCTTAACTTTTTTCATTGAGGAAATAAAGGACAGATTTAGAGACTCTCACCCAAGGACATTACCTTAGGACATGAAATCCTGTAACAGAATGCTTTGTATGTAATCTTGCCTTTCTTCTGGCTTTGCATGCTTTTGTAAAGTATCATTAGTTTTGATTTTATGTTCTTGCCTTTAGTGGGATGAAGCACTCTTGACTATGAGTAAAGGAGAAAAGGCTCGACTGGAGATTGAACCAGAATGGGCTTATGGAAAGAAAGGACAGCCTGATGCTAAGTATCCTTTTTTCCTCTGTAATTAAAAGAAAAATCATTAAGAAAGATCACTTGAAGGTATGTAAATGCTGTCTAGGTTAACCTCTAGGTCAGAGATCCCGTCCAGACCAGTCTTCCTGATATTTAGATGCTTTTGTGTCAACACCTCCAATATACACAATATTTTCTACTGTTACAAGTATTCTAACTTGAGCTGGAGTCATTTTTCTTCCTATAAGCTCTTAATTTTCAGGACCTAAACTGAGGTTTAAGTTTCCATCTTTGAAAAGCTACTATTAATGTTTGAAGGGTTTATTTAAAGGAGTTAAGATGCTCAATACAAACAACTGTAGCAAACTGTAGGATTCAGATATGGCTCATGGTAATTTTATGCTTCCATATGATTTCAGGCAATTAACTGGGTACTCAAAGCTTAGAAATGGAACACGTTGGGGATCACCAGTTGTGAAATGAAGGAGACCACAGGTCCAACATCATAGTGTACGCATTTGTGATTACAACTAGTGACAGTACTTTTCTGATAGGCCCAATTTGTGAACATTAAAAAAAAAAGAAGAGCCATGACTCCAGTCTATTACGACCAGAACAATCCAATAGCTAAGTAGGAAGGTAGTTTAGTTGTTGGTTCCATTCCCAGAGAACTAGTTGGACCAGGTAGAGTAAGTTTGGGGATAAAAAAATTGGAAGTCCTTTCTAGTCTTATCAATTACAGTTACTTGGGAATATAATAGCCTTCTTCTTCTCAGCCTATCAAAATCCCGTGACCAACTGCAGCTCCCTCTCGTGAAGTATCTCAAGACCAGTCAGATAAAAATCAGTTATCTGAATTCAACATCTGAAAATTCACAGCAAATATCAGGTAGTACCTCATATGAACTTTGATTTAATGTAACATATACAATCAGCTAGATTGAAATCACTTGGGGCAGGGGTGGGGCATACTAAGTAACAGTCTTCATCAAGTAGTGGCTAACTTGGCAGTACTAGAGAGGCATCCAGGTAAGGAAGATCCTAGTTCAAGCTGAATTTATCTAGTCAGCCTTTATTGACAGGTTATGACCTCCATTCACAAAAATACTTTCAGGAACCTCTAGGTTCCTATGTACTAGCCCCTGAGTCAACTATAAAGCCCTCCCTTTGGAGTTAATTACCAGTATCCAATATACATAATTCTAATTTTATTTATTTTTGGCTGCGTTGGGTCTTCGTTGCTGTGCGTGGGGTTTCTCAAGTTGCCACAAGCAGGGGCTGCTGTTCGTTGTGGTGGGGGCTCTAGGTCATGAGCTCTAGACGCGTGGGCTTCAGTAGTTGTGGTGCATGGGCTCAGCAGTTGTGGCTCATAGGCTCTAGAGCACAGGCTCAGTAGTTGTGGTGCACAGGCATAGCTGCTCCGCAGCATGTGGGATCTTCCCAGACCAGGGCTCCAACCCGTGTCCCCTGCATTGGCAGGCAGATTCTTAAGCACTGCGCCACCAGAGAAGTCCCATAATTCTAATTTACAGTAAGGGGAATAAGGGAAGAGGCAAGTTTTATCAAATTTACCTTGACTTCTTCAACAGAATTCCACCAAATGCAAAACTTATTTTTGAAGTGGAATTAGTGGATATTGACTGAAATAGTAAAGGCATCAGCAACAATAAAATACAGCCTTGAAGAAACTTAGGTGTCTCATTAGAACTGGTTACTATTTTAAGGGAAGAGTCAACTGGAAAATTCAAGAAGTTAAGTTAGAACTTGTTTACTTGATCCCCAACTTCTAAGAAATGTAATCCATTATAAATCCTTGAAGTTTAAAATATTTTACTACAGCTGTGTAGAATATCACTTAAAGAGAACTGACTTGCCTTTTACCTCATGTTGTAAACTAAAAGGCTCAATAAAAATTTATCCTACGTCTTGATTTGTGTTGTGTAAATATATTCATGTTCTGATTAGGTTAACCAGTACTAAGACTTCGTCAAACCTGGCAGTAACAGTAAAATTGTCTGGACAGCTTTGCCAGAGACAATCATCTTAAAAATCTTTAAATATTTGTGTATAAGGAAGGCAAAAGCATAGAGATTGAGAGGAAGCAAAAGGCTAAAAGGTCTAATAAATTGTCAACAATAGATGAATTCAAGAAAAGTATACTTCAAAACCAATAAACCACTAATACTGGTGAATATAAAGTTATTAGGTGATTTCCCCCCCTCAATAAATTCGTAACAATTATTGGATGAGTCTTCAGTTTTATTACAAAAACAAAGATGATCAGTTTGATCAAAATGAAAGCTTGCTCACAAGTTTTAACGTGAATATTCCAAATACAAAGTCTCCTGAAACAAGTTTTGATATGATTTTCATTTTTTTAAAGGGATGCAAACATTCCATTTCCTCATTTATAATCTCTATTCCAAGACAATATTTTAATAAGTATCTTCTGCTGTTTGATCCAAATTCACAATGATAATGGAACCACACAGACAATATCTTGTCAGCAAAGGTTAAAAAGCCATTTTTTTTTTTAAGGAGGAAGTAAATCCTTAATAACCAGCCCTTATGTATTTTCAGAACCTTGTACTACACTGACATGATTTGCAGTCAGTTTTTTTTCCCTACCCTTAAGGCTACAAAACTCTATTGCAAATGCATTGCAAAAGAATTCTAGACCACTTAATGCAAAAATCAAAAAAATAGTTCTCCAATAAAAAGTAAATTTTATAAATGGTAGGAAATAGTATCTGTGGTAAGCTACTAAGTGACATTTTCCCCTATTACTGAACAAATCATGTTACACAGAAACAGGGAAGACAAGTTATCAAATACAACAAGCTTATGCTATGTTTACATCCCTCATTAAAAAAAAATAATTTCAAACTTTTCACACACTCCATCTGATATTTAATTTTCCCATCAGGTTGGAGGGGGAGGATAATACTGTCCATAATTCCAAGGATTCTGATAATTGTACTGAAAGGAAAAAGCAAACATGTTAGCATACAAGAACTATGGCTGATTTCTATATATAAAAATGTAATTAAAGCAGGTATATTTAAGAAAACAAGCATGTGTTCACTGCTGAAATTTCCAAGTCTTAACCAGAAGACAATGTATTATACAATCTGCAACCGAAGCAAAGAGTTGTTTTTTCTAAAGGAAAAAAAAAAGACTATCCTCATTTATGCATTTCTAATAACATCTATTAACAAAAAATTCAATTATAATTATGTAAACTCACTTGATACCAGGCACTATAATTATATGCAGCTTGATTTGCCTGTAAATCACCATCAATCATCTGCGTAGATGATGAAGTTGTATCTTCTGTGTGTGCTTTCTTTTCCTCTGGTTCTTCTGATCTAAATCAAAGGTCAAAATGGAAACTTTCAGAATTCCCACAGATAAGTACTTTTAACAAATGGATAAGTGTCACCTGTGTACGTTCATCTGAAGTTCTTGACCACTCTGTTTTATATGATTTCAAATCATGAAAATAAATTACCACAACATAAAGGTGATAATTATCTTTAAAGGGATTTCCACAATGAAATGTCTTCTTTTAAGCATCCCTTTCTGATTCAGCAGGAAGTTACATACCCGTTTTCTGCTTTCCTTTTTAAAGAATCCTGTTCTTTTAGGAGTGTTTGATGTTCATCGTAAGCATTCAGAAGCCTGAGAGGGAAGGAAAAACAATCCTTTGGAATAGACAAAAGCCAAACTTAAATTTTTAAAGTGTTTAAGTTATTTCCACTTAGGGAAACAAAAGCATGTTGCAATGAACATCCTTTTGGAAAAAAAAAAATGATCCAGCAGGCAAAACTACCCCCAGCTACCTTTTCTACGTTATCTGCTTTGGCAAACCGCTGCCTTGCACTTTCCTTCTCAGTCCACGTGGTTCAAATGAGGCTTCAGAGATACAGGCCTAGCCAATTACCTTACTACTATCTCTGACCAATGACTGATTTAGAGGTGATCATGTGACTCAAACCAGGATGTCAATAAGTCCCAGGATTTTTGACTGAGCTACTGAAAAAGTGCCTGTTCTCTGTACTACAGTGGGCTAAAGCTGATGGGATACTGGCCAAGAGCTACCTGTTTTTATTATTTGTAACACATGGGGAGAGCCCGACTAAGGAGCTATCACACAACAAAGACAGTGACCTTGACAATATGTTTTCGTCCAATGCAACGAGTCCTGACAGTTACATAATTTGTATACTTTTGAGATCTAACTTAACAATGCTTCTTAAAGACACCTGCCACCAGTTAGGATAAAGTGTAAACTTTGGCCATGTGATAAACTGAATTAGAACTAAAATAAAACTACAGTATAATTAATCATTGATAAAAAAGATAATTTTTAATAAAAAAATGTGATATGTATTATAGGTCTCACCTGGAACTTAGAACTTCAAAAACAATGTCACTTGAAGCCAAACTGACTTTAAAATCATAATGATTTTGTTTTCCTTTTACCATTTTCTTTTTCTTTTTGAGCATGGAATCCTAACCACTGGACAACCAGGAAATGCCCTCCTTTTACCACTTTCTTAAATATTTTTTAGAAAGACAAAGATGGCCTTATTTTTTAAGGAATCAGAAACCTGAACACAGATAATTAACATTTCTGTGGAAATGACCTTGATGTTTACATGCATGTTTAACTTCCCTGGACAGCCTGCATATGTACACATTTAATAACAATTAACAGTAACACTGGTCCCAAAATATTCCAGGGGCAAAAACTGTCAATAATCTCTGGTTCAGTGTTTACTCAACATAAAGGACTTTAAGATGGACTAATTTCCTTAAGACCTTTAACAACTCATGGGTTGGCAACAAGAGACTCAATATTCATATGAGAAAATCTGAAAACTGAGGAATACAAAATACTAAGTGAGAGCTAGGATTTAATCCTATATTTGTCTGATTGAACATTAATCCTTACCAATTCATTACACTGCTACCTAAATTTCTAAGCAACTCATTGATTTTCCATATCACTCCCTTTTTAAATTTCAAATACAACAATCTTAGACCTGATACTCAGACCCTCCATAACTATATTTACAAGGGCCTAACTGGCATCCTTGTGTCGGACCTCAGATTTGTCTGTATATTACTGCCAAATTTAAATATGTCATTTAGTCTAATTCAAAACTCTAATAGTTTCCTACTGTCAACCGTGTACATGTGCTCAGAACTCAGTCTAGCTTTTAAGACACAGCACATTTAGCATCAAGTTTTTACCGCTTCATAAAACCCTCCAATCAAGCAGATATTCTCTTTACATGAACTAATTTGCTTCCACCATTTTATCCTCTCCTTAGCTTATCAGAATCCAGTAATAACTAAATGAAGTCCCACCTCCTCTATGAAAGATGCCAAATACATTCTGTTCCAGAGAGATCAAAGCCTTCTTAACAGTTATATGCTACCTCACATATTATGTACAGCCTCTCTAGTCACCATACCATCCAACTAGACTAAAAGCTAGAATTACATATGCCATTTCTTTTGTATACTTTCTTCAGTACAAAACAAAAGGAAGACACATGCAGCACATGAGGTGGTTAAGAACACAGGCTCCGAAGTAGGTTCTAATTCCAGCTGCACAATGTAATAGCTAAGTGACCTTGGAAAAACTGCCTAATCTCTCTTTAAGCCTCTCTTTGTCTATTAAAAGACCAGTACCTCCTCCCCTGTTAGACTGTTAATGTACTTTACATTAGGTAATTATAAAACTTTTAATGTGCCAAGCACATATATACAGTTGTATTAAAATATAACTCATATTAAACGTTTTTCAGTTTAATTAAAATCTTACTCAGCCATCAAAAATGTACACACACACTTGCCTAACAGGAATTGGGGTATTTCCTTACTAGAACCAGGTAAGAAAGGAATGGCAGCAATGCTCTAATCAATATTTCTACTCTTCTATTTTGCAGATTTAAATTTTAAACTTGTCCTTTTCCTCACCCTCATCTTTTAGCCTTTTATAATGCATGAAGATGAGGTCATTAAGGCATGATCTGTAAAACCACACCCATCCTCTTCTCTAATCTGAGATGGCATTCCTATTCCAGAAAACCCCATCTACCTTTGGTGGTCTATATATTAAATGTTTCTGTGTTTCAGGGTTCAATCCTTCGCCCATTTCCTTTTTCACAGAATTCCTGCCTCCTGCTTTCTCTCATCTACTCATTGTTTAAATCACCACGCTAAAATTCTGAAAATAATTTTGAAGGAAAGACAAACCATATGTCCTCTCATTAAGCACATAGACATCTGCAAAACTGAATTTACCCCCACATATACCCAAGGAAAAATAAACCTAGGAAACATTTAAAATTTAACAATATATTATTTTGTACTCATTATCAAATTCCCATCCAAAATTATCAGTGCTCTATTACTATTCAGATAGATAATAATATATAATTAAGATCTTACTTATTAACATCTGAACCAAAATCTTCAAGAAATTCCACTTTTCTCTGAGAAAACGTAATTCTCATTTTCATAGGTAATGAACCATGTATAGCTTTGTCAAAACAATTTAGGATATTTTCTTCATTTTGTTTGAGGTCACCACTATATTCCATTTCAAGTAAATTGAGGTATAACTTTGTGTTCTCCTGTGTAAAAAGCAGTACCAATTAATCATATTTCTAAGATATTTTGATTAGACCACAGATATTTTAAATGCCTTAATTTTTGTCTCAACTTGAAAAATTTAATATTGAAAATTGTATTAAAATGTAATTCATGTTAAATTTTTTCAGCATACATCTAATAAACAGGTAAAAAACTAATAAGCACATTGGTAGGTAGAGACATCATCCTAGCATCTCCTAAACTATGCAAGTTGTTAAATGCCAATAAATTAAAACCCTATATCCTATCTTGGGTTTAATGTAGCTTGACCTACCATAACAAATATGAAGTAAAACATAAAAAAATGATCTCTACAGTTCCCAGTAATCTAAATCTTCACAACCATAGATAATCTTCCTCACTGCAGCTGGAAGCAAACCTCTTATAAACCTGTGTCTTAAAACAGACCTGTCATTACCCGAAAATCTAAAAAATGAGAAATTTCCTAGACACTATCTTTTGACATCAGTTGATATATAAAAGGAAATACTTTAGAAAAGGAGAATAATCTCACTGCTACATTTGTTACAATGTAGGCAACTGCCATACTTATGTTAATAAAGTGTTCTCAGGCCCTCTACTTAATAATCAATAAACTTGCCGTAAAATTTCTAAATGTGGAGAAAATAGAAAATCCAATAATGTTAATTTTCTCAACCTTTTAATGATAATTTGAAAATTTTTTAAAAGAATGGCAACATCAGTTTAGAGGGACTGTTGTCTTCATTTAGTAATGAAATATATTACATACAGACCAAACCTTTCATCATAGTTGCCAAAATGAAAAACAACAACAAAAAAGACTATTTTTTATGGAAGATATTCTAAAAAACACAAATACATACTTTGTCTCTTTCAATAGCTTCCAAAAGCACCTTTCTTGATTTTGGAAGGTTTTTTTGTATTTTGAAAAGATGTCGGGCTAGTTTGATAGCATAAAATGATGATTCATTATTTGATTTGGCATTTTTAATAGCTTCCTGAAGCAAACGTTCAGCTTCTTCCATATTTCCAAGCCGTCGTTCTAAACTTACTCTTCTCAAACGAACCATTGCCAATCCTAGAACACATTCTTCAAATGTTCTCAAGATATTCCTGGCTTCATTAATATTACCTAGAAATAGTAATTAAATGTTTATGCTTTCGTTTAAACTTATGAAATATCCTTTATGCCAGGTATTGGCAAATAACAGCCCACAGGCTAAATCCAGCCCTCTGGCTATTTTTTTTTTTTTGAAATGGAAAACAGCCATGTTCATTTTTTTATGTTATTGTCTATGGCTATTTTGGAGCTACAATGGCAGAGTTGTTAGGAAAGAGACCATATGGCCTGCAAAGCCTAAAACATTTACTATCTGGCCCTTTATAGAAAAAGTTTACCTGACCTCTGCTTTACACCATCTCTCAAGACTCAATTCCTATAACTTTATCCTAAAGTAACTTAAATCCCAAAATATCAACTGAATGTCCTCATTCTTACCCTGCTGTTCCTCAAAAGCTGCCCAAAGCATATGCACCATGGGTTTCTTTGGGAGATGAATTGTGCAAGCTCTGCTGAAGACATGCCTCACTCCTTCAATGCTATGATTTTCCATATACTTGGCATACTACATACAGAAACAGAGGAAATACTGAATAATTTACAGTTGAACAAGCCATTAAATATGTGACAGAACGATAAAATTCTATTTTTAAACCCATTCAGCACCTTTATTGAACCACTAGACTAGTTTCTGTAAGGAAGGACGAAGAGAGGCAACGAGGTTGGCATATGCAGCAGTCAAATCTGGTTGCAAGCAGACCATCTCCTAATGCAACAGATATAGTTATATGAACAACATTCAACAGAAGTACAAAAAAGGTTAGTCACTAGATCAATGTTTATAATATATTCAAGTTTCAGAGCATATAATTTTCTTACCTTAATCCAAAACTCCTCATAGAGGGCACATGATATGACACATCTTTCAAAGAGAACCACAACTCGTTCATGAGTCCCATTTTCAATTTCAAATTCTAAGTATTCTTTCCAGTTTTTCAGTTGTGCCTTTTCCAATGGTTTCACATGAAAATAAGGTCTTTTAATCTGTAATAAAAGCATGACATGACAATGAAAGTAAACCAGTACCAACACCAAAATATGTATGACTACAGTAATACAAATATTTTAAATTATAAAATATAATAATGAACCAAAAAATTTTAATCACCATATCACATGAGTAAAAAAACTTCTAAAATTAAAATCCCTTTAATTACTTAGGCTTTATAAATTGAAGAAACAGAATGTATTTTCCACTTACCCTGTCATTTTAATAGAACTACACAATTTTATGTTCAGAAAACTGTATTCTTTGCTGACTATTTTAGAATTGAACAATTATACCACAGTAACAGAAAGCAGATCAGTGTCCATCCAAAGATGAATGGATAAAGATGATGTGGTATATATACACCAATGGAATATTACTCAGCCATAAAAAACAACGAAATAATGCAATTTGCAGCAACATAGATGCAACTAGAGATTATCATACTACGTGAAGTTGGTAAGAAGGAGAAAGACAAATACCATTTGGTATCACTTATATGTGGAATCTAAAAAATAAACTAGTGAATGTAACAACAAAAAAAAGGAAAGTAGATCAGTGGTTGCCCGGGGTAGGAGTGCAGTGTAGGTTATTGACTGAAAAGGGGTTCTGAGGTGACAGAGTAGTTCTATATCCTGATTGTTGTGGTGATCACAATGCATATACATTTGTCAAAACTCATTTTACGAGCCAGTCACAAAAAACCACATACTACATGATTCCATTCATGTGAAAAGCCAGAAGAGGGAAACCTATAGGAACAGAAAGTAGATTAGCGGTACCTTAGGGCTGGGAGTTGGGGGCAGTAAGCAGATGAGGGAGTAGAGGGGTGAAAGCTAATGAGTAAGGGATTTCTTTTCAGGATGATGAAAAGGTCCTAAAATTAACATTAATTAAATGTTCTAAAATTAACTGTATGTACTTATCTGTGAATATACTAAGAACTACTGAACTGTACACTTTAAATGGGTGAACTATATATGGCATGCGAATTACATCTCAATAAAGATGTTTAAAAAAAACAAAGAATTAGAATTCTGAAAAAATAAAAACACCTCATTTTACTGTACCTAAAATAGGTACATTTTGTTGTACATAAAACTCAATGAAATTGATTTTAAAAATTGAACTGTAATAAAACGGTTCAGATTAAAGATAATTTGCAATTCATGTAAGTCTGAATTCAATGTTTCTAAAATTGATAATGGAAAATGATAAAATAATGGAAAATTGATAATGGAAGCCATAAGTAGGACAAATACCTCATTACTTAATAAGCAAAAATAAAAGGCAGAGACATCATTCAAAACTAAAAGAAAAATACATTACTCCTATCTGTATTTTGAAGCATATAATGACAATAACAAAAAAGCCAGCACTTACACCTTCTTCAAATGTCCATCTTTTACTAACTTCATGCTCATTATAATTAAACATTTCTTGATGAATTTCAATGATTCTATGTCTCATGTTTTCTATTTCAGTAATTAGCTAGGGAAGAAAAAAAATTTTAATCACACAAGTTATATACAAAAATTTTAAATATCACTGCTTACATTTAAGTATTATCCACCCATACTATAGTCTTAGAATAGTGACGGGTTTTTAACCGTTATCAATTATGTGCAAAGTACAATTAACAATACTGAAATCTGTAAAAGTATTTCCTAATAAACTACTTTCTCATATGCCTTTTTAAAAACAAAAAACAGGGCTAGTACATCACAACATAGGCCAAATAATCCTTCTAAGCTAACGTAGTTTTTCAGGTGTCTCATAGTAAAACACATTATCTACTCTAAATCAAACAAGCTAAAGAATTCCCACCTGCCTTAATCAGAAATTGATTTTATATGAGCTACAAGTCCTACCACACATGCAGTCAAGGGACATAAAGTTTAGTTTCTCATGCACTGAAAGATTTTTTTTAATAAGTCTGGTTACCTTTGCTGGATCAGTTATGTCTTCAATTCCTGATGGTAGATCATCACCAGGAGGACCATCATCACCACTATGCCCATTTACAGAAGCTAATTCCCTTCGCAGCTGAATAAACTGTTCACCAGTTAGAAGATCTCTAGGTAAGTTATTCTGTATATGTTCTTTAAATCTAAAGGAAAACAATAAAAATACAAGCTCTATATATGAAGTATAATTTTAGATCCCACATTACATTTCTACTACACATTACTCTTTCAAAGAACTCTGATTTAAAGAAGCAAAAACACCACACCTTTTCTCCTTTTCTACAGTAACAACCTACCACTTGATAAAACAGTCTACAGACATCTTCATTTCCTTCCTGCCTTTGCAATGGAATGAAGAAGGCGTGGACAAGTCATACATTGAAATCCTACTTCTGTCCATAACTAATTATTTGACTTATAGGAAGTTTTTCCCTTCTCTAAATCTTGGTTTTCTCATCTGTCAAGTGACTGTAAAATTAAATACAGCAATCCATGTTTAAATTATAAATGATCAACAAATTTTGCAGTTCCTTCCTCACCTCCCAATTACTCCTGAATTCACATGTCTGTGCCAAACACTCCAATGAAATTGCCCTAATTAAAGTCACCAAGTACCTCTTACATGCAAAATTAAATGGATACTTGTTTTATAGTACAGCATCTATCCTAATAATGTCCTCAGTACTTAAGGCTGTTAACTAGCCCTCCTTTTAGAATCTTCTTCACCCTGGGCTCTGAGTTACCACTTTCTTGGTTTTCCTCCAAGTCTCTGACTGCTCCTTGATTCCAGCCTGCCCCCCAATGCTAGTATGCCCAATGATTCCACTCTGCATTTTGTTCTCATCTATTTTTATATACTTTCTGTCCAATCTTATTAATACAGCTTGAAATAATAAGCATACTATGACTTTAAAACTCTAACTTAAGCCCAAAACTTTTCCCTAAATTTCAGATTAGTATATACAACTGCCAACGCTCTGCATAAAGAAATATAGATTTTAAGCAAAGAGTGTTTTGAAAAACATGTCATTTATCTACACACACTAGTTTATATATATATATACAAATTTTAATAAAAACACCAAGTTGAAGAGCTAAAGTATCTACACCATCTCAATTTGGAACCTTATATACAACGTGTCTATAAGTGTGTCACTTTCATCCACAAATCAACACCCTCAGCATTTCTAATCTTTTTTAAAAATTATTATTTATTTATTTAGGCTGCACAGGGTCTTAGTTGCAGCACACGGGATCTTTGTTGTGGCGTGTGGGAACTTCAGTCGCGGCATGTCAACTTCTTAGTTGCAGCGTGTGGGATCTTTAGTTGCAGCATGTGGGCTTCATAGTTGCAGCATGCAGACTTCTTAGTTGTGGCATACGGACACTTAGTTGCAGCATGTGAACTCTTAGTTGCGGCACACATGTGTGATCTAGTTCCCAGACCACGGATCGAACCCAGGCCCCCTGCATCAGGAGCGTGGAGTCTTACCCGCTGGACCACCAGGGAAGTCCCAACATTTCTAATCTTGAATCTTGATATTGTCAACCACTAAGTTGCCGAATCTCTTCCACCTACCTTATCTCTTACATTCCACTGGATATTAGGTCCAATTTAGTCTACCTTCTAAATATGACTTCATGCCCTCCTCACTACTCAGCTAGATAAACATAAACCAGTCTTCCAGCCTCTGGTCCCACAGCTTCTAACCCCACCTCAATATTACTATCAAAAATGTTATTAAGGGCTTCCCTGGTGGCGCAGTGGTTAAGAATCTGCCTGCTAATGCAGGGGACACGGGTTTGAGCCCTGGTCTGGGAAGATCCCACATGACACGGAGCAACTAGGCCCGTGAGCCACAACTACTGAGCCTGCGCGTCTGGAGCCTGTGCTCCACAACGAGAGAGGCCGCAACAACGAGAGAGGCCGCAACAGCGAGAGGCCCGTGCACCGTGATGAAGAGTGGCCGCCGCTTGCCACAACTAGAGAAAGCGCTCACACAGAAACGAAGACCCAACACAGCCAAAAAAGTTATTAAGAAGTAAACATGAAAAATAAAATAGTAAACAGGATCATATCCCACCCTCATGCCAAAATCACTTCAGTGTTTATCCTGCATTCAGGTTAAAATCCAGTCTCCTTGAAGTCTTTCATATTCTGACCTAGCCTCTGACCCAGACCTACCTCTTCAACCTAATTATCAGACATGGTTGTACATGTACCATATGCTCCAACCGTATGGACTTTTTCCCCAAGTTTCTTAAAATTGATTTAGGTTACTGACACCTGGATTTTTATGGATTTTAAGACTTTCACAGGGACTTCCCTGGCGGTCCAAGGGTTAAGACTCTGTGCTTCCAATGCAGAGGGCACAGGTTCAATCCCTGGTAGGGGAACTAAGATCCTGCATGCCGCATGGCATGGCCAAAAAAAAAAAAAAAGACTTTCACAAACATATGTAAATAACATTGGAAACTAATTTTAAATTTTGCAAAATCAGTGAATACAGAGGCTTAACTTCACCTATTTTATCACCAGGAGGACAAAAATACAGATTGCCTTATTTAAAAAAACTTTAAATGAGGAAGTAACTCACATGTGTAGTATGAAAATGAATAGATTTAATACTCAAATAAATATTAAAACTAAAAATTGTCAAGACATAAATAAGAAACTTGAAATAAGGTAAAACTGAAAAATAACTACTTATAGAACATATATTTAAAATAACTGGACTTCCCTGGTGGCGCAGTGGTTAAGAATCCTCCTGCCAATGCAGGGGACACAGGTTCGAGCCCTGGTCCGGGAAGATCCCACATGCCGCAGAGCAACTAAGCCCCTGTGCCACAAGTACTGAGCCTGGGTGCCTAGAGCCCATGCTCCGCAACAAGAGAAGCCACCGCAGTGAGAAGCCCGCGCACCACAAAAAAGAGTAGCCCCTGCTTGCCACAACTAGAGAAAGTCCGTGCACAGCAACAAAGACCCAACACAGCCATAAAATACAATAAAAATAAATAAAATAATCGCCACATTATATATATAAACTTCTTTCATATGGTGATAAAATATGCATAATACTAAACAGTAATATTCCATTAGCTTTTTCTACTATAAAGCTAATATTTTCAATATAGAATGGCTGAGTGCCCAATACTGGGTTGGCCAAAAAGTTCGTTAGGTGTTTTCCGTAAAGGAAAATACCTGTTCCTAGGTATTAAGGCCAAAAAGAATTAAAAATCCTCAGAAAATGACAGACATGTGAGGATACAAGAGACATAAATTCAAAACAGTGTTATCAGTGCTAAGATAAATGAAATAAATGTAGGTAGAGTGCTGGCACAAAAGACAAAACAGACACTTCCATTTAGGTGAACTGGAAAAAGTGTCACGGAGAAAACATTAAGCTGTATGGGTCTTAAGGAATATGAGTTCACCAGACAAATGGAAAGTGGAAAAGGTATTACAGTCATAAAAAGCATAAAACATCACTGCCCTTTGGGAAATTATCAGTACTCAGGTTACGTCTAGAGTTTAAGAACTACCAGGGACTGGGCCTGAGGAATTAGATCATATCACAAAAGTACTCATGCTAAGGAGGATTTTAAATTAGATATATTCTTAGAGATAATGTTCAGTGTATATCCAATATACAAGCCTACACAACAGAAATATTTCTAATACAGCACTTAGCTCCTTTAGCACATGTTTCCTCTTCTACACTTTTGAGCAACTTGAGGGCCAAGTCAATGCATACATATCTTCTTTGGGCCTTTATTCCTACAACTTAAATGCATATCATCTGGTACATGGCAAGCACTAAATAACTGACTTTAAATAGGAGAAGTATATTTGGCAAAAGAAAACATTTCAGCAGTTCTCAAAGCAATTAGTCATGTGAATTAGTTTACTTATATAAACTCTAAGATTTACTTATACCAACACTACTTCTGAGTTTGCTATACTCATAAGGAAAGTGTGTCTCATTACATTAAGTGAAAAAGAGTAGATTAAAAAGCAGTATGCGTGAGGCTTCCCTGGTGGCGCAGTGGTTGAGAGTCCACCTGCCAATGCAGGGGACGCAGGTTCGTGCCCCGGTCCGGGAAGATCCCACATGCCGCGGAGCGGCTGGGCCAGTGAGCCGTGGCCGCTGAGACTGCGCGTCCAGAGCCTGTGCTCCGCAACAGGAGAGGCCACAGCAGTGAGAGGCCCGCGTACCGCAAAAAAAAAAAAAAAGAAAAGAAAAAGCAGTATGTGTAATGCAATCCACTAATCTCTATTATACTCATACATGCATTTTTCAAAGCCCAGTGAAATATTAAAAAAAAAAAAACTACACCAAGAACTTTGGGGCCACACTGTCTAGGTTCCAATCAGCTTCCAACCACTTACTAATTCTGTGACCTTTTGCAAATACTTTAATCTTTCTTTGCCTCTACTTCCATAAAATATAGATAAATAATAGTACCTATACCTATACCTGGTTAATTGTGACGATTAAATGAGTTATAAGGCACTCAGAATACTGTCTGTATAACTGTTTCCTAGTCATATTTTTTCTTACCAACAATAAAATTATAATCATATATTTTACCTATACTTTAGACCCTAGAAGAACTGGTTTATGAAAGGAACCCGCTTTGTCCCAGAAAACTTTTTAAATCTTTTTTAAAGGCTTTTAAAAAAACATTAAAAATATTTTAACTTTTTAAATTCAGTCAACAAATATTCACCAAGTGTCTCCACATGCCAACCCTTGTGTTAATAATCTCTTTCAGCAAGTGTTTCCCTAGGTCATTATACCCTAGAAACCTGCCCACCTCCTCTATCTCATGAAAAACAGAGATGGTATATTCAGGTCCACATGCTTTCTGTTTCTAACCTGGGTCTACATAGCTTAGCAAATTGATCCACAGTTCTGTACAAACGTTTCATAAAGTTTTCTAATTTGTTAGTAAAGAAAAATTTAGAAAATCACTTACTTAATAACTACCTAAAGTTTACAGGCTCTACCACAATACTAGTTATAAAAATTATGACAGAAATATGGCAGTTATAGCAAACATTTATCAACACAGTCCTCATAACTTTCTTGTTCAGAAAGACTAAGTCCATATTAGTGGGAGCCTTATTAATGGGATACTTTGAATACATCAGAAACATGGAAATCACAGTACACAGAACTAGTTGTTTTAACAGCACTCATTAAAATGAAATGATACCAGTCATAACAGATTATCATAGTAGAAAATTAAACTGAAATTATTTTTGATTGTTTGAATATAAACAGGACTTACTACATAAAATACATTCTTTGCTCTTTTGGATATAAGATGTTACGTGAATCACAAGAATGGACCTTTAGTAAATCATTATGTTTTAAATAAGCATCTATTATGTGCCATGTACTGTGTTAACCATGAAGAATAATTAAACTTAGATTCTTTTCTCTCATTCCTTCACTACTCTGAAATATCTTAGACAAAAGACAGGATTCCTATCGTTTCCTCACCTATAAAACAGATAAAAAGAACCTTCTGTCTAAAACCAGTAAAGTTCCTAAACATTTTATAAGCTATACTGAAAATGTCAAAATCTAAAACTGTATATAACTTGCGATTATCGAGCAATAAAATTTATTCCTGTTTGCGTCTAACAGAATCTTACATTTCAAGAGAATAAGTATCCTCATTATTGGAAATTAATTACCTGAGTAATCACACAAAAATGTTAACAACCTGATTTTTCCACTCACCTCTGAAAATGATGACTGTACAGCTGTGTTGGAATACCCAGAATACGATCGTATATAGCTGTAACTTCTCTCAGGTTTCCCTGTTCATTTTCCCAGTTTATATACATTTCCCAGAGTCTGTCAGATCGGAAATCTGTTCCTGCAGCTAGAACAGCATGCTCAAAAGTTCTGAAAAATTAAATTACCTCTTAAGTTATCTTTCCAAGATAAAATCACTTTAAAAATATTATTTCTACACTTTGCAATATATACAAATATCAAATCATTGTCATACTCCTGAAACTAATAAAATATTTCTAAATTTTAGAAGATAATGCTAAATTCAAAATTATATTCAACTTTATACAAGTAGAGATTAAAAGGAAGAAGGAATAGTAGAAAAGTGTATGACAGTTGCTTAAAAAAAAGGGAAAACGTAAAGGGAATAGGTAAATGTAATTTTATGTAACTGTATATTGTTTTATATGATATAAATTTGCAATGCAAATTACACAGCAAACATATAAGAGTAACACAGTAGACACTAAAATATTCGTTAAACTTGAAATGTCTGTTGAATAGATTCCTTTAGGACAAAAGACAGACAAAATTTATCTCCCTTTAAGAAGTAATTTTCTGGCAAAACAACTCTCCAACAAGGGGTCCAGCTGCCTTGTCAGGTAATGAGAAATATACATATATTCTAAAACTCTCAAAATTCTCTCCTAATTCTAAAATTCCACAGTTACACTTTACTACAAAATCATTTATTTTAAAATACTTAGCTCATTTGAAGAGATTTCTGTAAGCAATTTTAATCACTGGATTTGATATCCCAAATGGGATAAAATTTTAGGTACGTTTTCAAAATAAATATTAGAATCAAGAGGGATTTTTAACAGTATAAACTACACTACCTAAATTAATCTACAACTTTAACTGAATGCCAATCAAAGCTCTAAGAAATTTTGGATGGAAGAGGAAAAAAATTCTAACATTCATCTAGCATACAAAGATGCAAAACATTTTTGTAGAAGTATAAAGCAGCAGGCATTTTCCTGAAAGGTATCAAAAGAAACTAGAAAGCTACAAAAATTAAAAGTATGGCACTGGCCTGGTATCGGAAAAATGGATTAACAGTTCCCAAGAAAACAAAATAGATCTATATATATGTGAAAATTTAGTATATGACAAAGTATTTTAAATCAATGCACACAAATTTTTTTTTAATTTAAAAAATAAAAAATAAATCATTGCAGAAAAGATGGACTATTCCAAATGGAAAAAATAAAAGGTTAATCTCTGACTTGCAAAAGACGCAAATAAGGTTAATCTGTTTCACAAAAGACACAAGCTAAATGTCAGATAAGTGAACTATAAAAAAAAGCCTATAAAAAGAATTAGAAAAAAATTCAAGATTTATGTATTCTTGGCAAGATAGGCACAAAACTCAGAAACCAATAAAAGATTACAAATTGAACCACAGTAAGAAAAAAACAAAAACAAAAACCTCTATATGATAAAGATACCCTAAACGAAGATGTGCCAAAACCGGGGGAAATATGTTTAATACACATAAGGGATTGAGAGAACATGCGCGCGCGTGCGCGTGTGTGGTACGTGCACACACGTGTATGTTTGTTTGAGATTTTCAAGAGAGTTAAAATACATGTTATTCCTCTGCAGAATCCCAAAGTGATTCAGGAAATTAACGCATCAGACACTAAGAAAACTGGAAGTAGCTGGAAGAGGAAGGATGACAGGTAATGAACAAAATGTTTAGACGAAGGTTTGCTTAATGAATGGTAAGAGGCCTTGAACCCACTTTCCTGCTCAGCTATGGGATTTCAGAAGCTAGGTATATGCTCCCCAGGCAGATCAGATGATCCTTCAACGAAGAAACTGCTTGGTATAGGAATAAGATATAAAGATTCCAACACTGGGAGTCCCCCAACAAAAACCTGAGTAGCCACCTGATCATGCACTGTGAAGCCCTTTATTCCAGCTAACAATGTAGTACAGAACTTCCATTCGGTTTATTAGTATTGAATCTTTAACATGAGCAGAAATCCAGAGATCAAACATATCAGAAATGAAAACAAGCAAACAAACAAAAAAGAGAAAACAGCGCTGAGGGCAGAGAAAAATTTCAACTATCCTTAATACCCTCAAAGAAATGTTAAAAAGATATGCAGCCAGGGACTTCTCTGGTGGTCCAGTGGTAAAGAATCCACCTTCCAAAGCAGGGGACGCGGGTTCAATCCCAGGTCAGGGAACTAAGATCCCACATGCCTCGGGGATACTAAGCCAGCACCTCAACAAGAGAGTCCATGTGCCTCAAACTACAGAGCCCATGCACTCTGGAGCCCACGTGCCACAACTACAGAGCTCATGCGCCCTGGAGCCTGAGCTCCACAACTAGAGAGAAGGCTGTGCACCACAACAAAGAGCCCGCGTGCCGCAACAGAAGATTCCACAAGCCTCAATGAAGACCCCGCGTGCCAGAACTAAGACCAGACACAGCCATAAATAAAATTAAATAAATAAATAAATAAATAGGACTTCCTTGGTGGTGCAGTGGTTAAGACTCCACGCTCCCACACAAGGGGCCCGGGCTCGATCCCTGGTCCAGGAACTAGATCCCACACGCATGCCACAGCTAAGAGTTCGCATGCCACAACTAAGACCTGACACAACCAAAATAAAATAATTATTTAAAATAATAATAAATATTTTTAAAAGTAAAAAATTTGGATATTAAAATAGAAAGATATGCAGCCATATAACAAGAATAGGAGGCTATAAGGAAAGGAACATTCAAAGAAGAGGAAAGATTCTTAAATACTAAAAATCTTATGGCAGCTATTAAAAATCCAATACAAGGTTCAAGGAAATACCTCAAAAAGTCAAACAAATCCTAGGAGATTGAGAAAAAGGAAAAAGGTAAGAAAATTAAATGATTAAAACAGAAGGTCCAATATCCAACTATTGAAAACAACAGAGAAAACCAAGAGAAAGAAATTATCGAAATAAGAATGTACACAATAATAACATTTCTAAGACTAGAAAGATGTGCTTTAAAGCCTCCCAGATTGAAAAGGCCCACTAAGCACAATTAACTAGAAAAAGAAAGTCCACACCAAAGCATTACAACTGCAGTTATAACAAAGATAAAGAGAACATTTTAAAAGCTTCCATGAAGAAAAACAAGTCACATAAAGAGAATTCAAAAGAATGGTATTAATACTTCTCAAAAGCAACACCGGAAGAGAGATGGAGAAATGCCTTCAAAGCCCTAAGGAAAAATTACTTTCACCTCAAAATTCTACATGCCACTGGACCATCAATTGTTTCAGACATAAAGATTCAAAAAAAATTTTTTTATTCCAAGCATCCTTTAACAGGAAGTTATGGGATGTACTCCTCTAAAAGGCAGGCATGAACCAAGAAAGAGTAGGATCTAACAAGCTCTAATAAATAGAGCTTGATACCCAGGAAAAAGGTAAAGACATCTCCTAGAACCATGATAATGAGGAAATCCAAAAACCGCTGTACAACAGGATCAGAATACAGCAACCAGTCCAGATTACAGAAGAGGAGGTTCCAGGAGAGCTATCTCCAAGAAGAGGGAAAAAAAATGGAATTTACATTTCTCAGAACATAATTCTTTTTTTGTAATCTTCAGATTAAGTAGAATAACACTAGATACATATATCTTTTAGTTTCAAAAAATAACATATAGCATTTGTACATTGTGGAAAGTCAGTATTAGTACTGACTACTGAAAGTAGCTGTTGGAGGGGGTAGAAAATTTTAAATGTTTAAAGAAAGCCAGGCAAATGGGAAAAAGGGGGGAGGGAAGGAAAGGGGTAATTACAGGAAAAACAAAAAGCTATGAAACCTATCCATACTGGAAAGATGAGGAATGGGAAGACAGGGTATAAGTGAACTAAAAATTCTCATCTACCATAACAGAATGATAATGTCTATAGGTAGTGAGAGAGAAGCAGAAAGCAGTAGAGTGCTACTGTTTTAAACATGTTGAAAATATCAGAAGAAACGGCTAAAATATTTAAAGAGAGGTGGAGGGAATCACTTTTTGTTACAAGCAGTTTAACATTAACTTTTTAAATTACATGTACATATCAATAAATTGATGAAAATAAAAACCAAAAACACATTTTAAATTCCTATAATCAGTAACAAAGACTATCCAAAGTAAAATGAGCAAATGTCATGAACAAGCAATGTAAAAATGCCTTATATAGACAGCATTTGAAAAGACGGTAAACCAGGATGACCAACCTACAGATATGTGAACTAAGATAATGAAATACTACTGGAGGTTAAAGAAAAAAACATGGCATGACTATGGGAAAATGACTACCCTCATACACTGTGGGAGTTTAAAATTGCTACCACTTTTAAAAGAACATATGACAAAACACAGCTGCGATTCCCTTTGACAGAAGTTACATTTCTAGAGTGTTCTACATAAACATTGACTTGTAAACAGATGTTCACTGAAGCACTAATGATTTCCTATAAATAAGAATTTGGTCAAATAAAATATACTACCTTGATACTATAAAACACTCTTGCAATGGTTAAAAAAATGGTAGGGAGAATTTCTAAAACATTCTGTTAATTTTTTTAAGAAATCAAACAAAAATATGTGCAATACGTATACACACATATATGTACATCTATGTGTATCTAAAAGAACACACCCCAAGTAATTAACCGTAAGAGGAGAGGGACTGGGGACATAAGAAAAGGGGGTGTGGAATGGTGGAGGACTTTATTATGTACATTTTTTAATAATCATGCATAAGTTTACTATGTATATCATTTTTTTTAATAGTGAAAAAGAAAGTTAAACTTTTAGTTCAGCATTCTTGAGTAGTTCTATTATCAATATCAGAATACTTGACTTATTTATATCTTTAAATACATTTAAGTATCAGTGTTTCACATACCCTCTTATTGTACTGTTTGTCTCAGGATCACCAGGGTCCAATGTTTCTTTTAAGAAGTTTATATAATGTATCCAAAGGTCAACACTAAGAGGTATTGCCTGAAGCCCCCGGCGATACACCTAAGAAGAAAACAACAAACTGTACTTCAAATATTTAATTATTTCTTAACAGAGAGGCAACACTGTGTTATCCGGTGAACCTTAGAAATACTAATTACTGGAATTTTGTTTAAATAATCTACCATTACCATTTGGGTGGAGGTTGGATAGAACATGGCAATGTTCTGATCCCCACGTGCAGAGTCTTGATCTTCAAAGCGCAGCAGTCCCTGCATTCTGACCGGGTTGTGTGGGCAGGCTTTGGGTTACAGACCATAGGGCACAGACCCATTAGAGCATCAATGACAGCGTCTGACCAAAAATGCAATAAGACGTAGCAAATGTGACTAGCAAACCAACTATATTGTTTGGAAAATGAGAAATAAATGTAAGTGAGAGAAAAGCCCTGCCCTACTTGTTAAGCTGCAGTGTAATACAGAGGCTTGCACTGCAAAGCTTGACAAACTGTAGAGGTTTAACGCACCTGCCAACAAAGAGAGAAAATATTAGCTACAAATGCCACAAGAGTGACAAATGCAAATAAAATACCCTATAAAATTGTTTGACCATAAATCGTAGGTACTGCCAGCCAAAAAAAGTCTCTGTTTTGTTATTATTTGGCTTACAGTACCTAATGGAGATAACTTTATTCAGTAATGTACGCACCTCATCTGATTGTTTAATGTTGTCATGCCGCTTTTCGAGGTCTGCATACTTTTTCCAATAACCATAGCAATACGGATAGTGTATGAAAAATTTGTCAAACGCTTTCCTGGCAGCCATCAAGTGATTCTGATGAAAATAAAACAAGGTGTTTAAACATCTTGGAAATTTTTGTCACAAAAACTATTATTCCTTTCAAATGTACAGGCATACCTCAGAGATATTGCGGGTTAAGTTCCAGACCACTGTAATAAAGCGTATTATCGCAATAAAGCAGGTCACACAAATTTTCTGGTTTCCAAGTGCACACAAAAATTCTGTTTACACTATACTGTAGTCTATTAAGTGTGCAATAGCATTATGTCTAAAAGAACAATGTACATACCTTAATTTAAAAATACTTTATTGCTAAAAAATGCCAAAATAATTACAATAGTAACATCAAATACCACTGATCACAGATGACCATAACATAATAATGAAAAAGTTTGAAATACTGCAAGAAATACCAAAAATGTGAGAGACAGGAAATGAGCAAATATTGTTGGAAAAATGGCATCAACAGACTTGCTCGACGCAGGATTGCCACAAACCTTCAATTTGTAAAAAACGCAGTATCTGTGCAGCTCAATAAAGTGAAGCGCAATAAGACGAGGTATGCCTGTTATTATCTCAAAATAAACGACAGGCTTAAAAACCACACACACAGCAGCCCTTTTACCTAAATGCAATCTTATCCTTTGAAACAGAAGGAACTAATTCTGTCAAACAGCAAAGTAATTTTTTTATTTCAGCAATTTTATACACACATACATACACACACCAATTATTACAAATATTAGACTTTGATTCTAATACTTTCCATAATGTACAAATGCTATGAAAGTTATTTTTGAAGCTAAAAAAATATTATCTAAAATGTTCTTCAACTTAATCTGAAAATTATAAAAGAGGCAACTTTAATTACAAAACAATAAGGCCTAGTCTGATATTACTTGATTTTTCTGTCCCCTCTAATCCCATTTAAATAGTTACTAACCTCCTGTTCTACATACTGAAGCAAATATACCCAGCCTGTAAAATCCTGAGGATTACTTTCTACAGTTTTCCAAAACTTTTCATATTCTGGAGGGAAATTTGCTTCTGTTTCTGTCACTGGAAGGTCCACAGTATTTGCTATTTCATTTTCTTCCGTAGTTGTGTTCACATTAGGAGATCCATCAGGTGACTGTTCCATTTCTGTAACATTCATAATCTCAGTACTGAAATCAGTAGACTGATCTACCACTACCTCTGAACTGTTGCCTGTGCTGCCATTATTGGAATTTCTGTACTCATCCATGTGAGAATTCTGCATGGCTGTTTATTTTTTCTTCAGTTAATGATCTGTGGAAACATAAAGAGAAACATCTTCCAAATGTTTATTTGGCATCATCAAAACCACCTTTTAAAAGCCCAAGTTAGCTATTAAAGGAATATATTAATTTGATTCTTGAGCTCTCCTGTAAGTCATAATCAGGTTTATTAGTTTTTATATTACAAATTAAATTCTATAACAAATTTTCCAAACTTCTGCCAGTTTATTGTTGACTGAGTAAAAACTAGCTCCTTCATCTATAAAACAGTGAGTATTGAGCCTGCTCCCTAAAGAAGCAATCATATCTAGAATTCAGTGCTCCTTAGCTAGCTAAGAATCTAAATTTTAATATCTGAATGCTATCTTGCTACCAATCCTGAAAAACAGCAATATCTTTAATATCTGCTCTGGAGGCTTTAGCTAACAAAACAAATTCTGGCCATGGATATAAATGTTTCAGAGGGAAATTCATAACTTAGCTCAGGATAGATTTTTAAGAAGGTTATACTGTTGAAATATATCTATAAAATTTAAATCCTAGCAGCTAGGTTTGATTTTATTATAGAAGATACACATTAAGGTTTTAAAATTAAAGAGTGATTTTTAAAGTAAGTGTTATTAAAAACATAGTTATAAAAGAAATAATAAAAAAATAAAAACATAGTTATAAGGGAATTCCCTGGCAGTCCAGTGATTAGGACTCTGTGCTCTCATTGCTGGGGTCCCGGGTTCGATCGCTGGTCAGAGAACTTAGGTCCCACAAGCCACGCAGCCAAAAAATTAAAAATCGTAGGGCTTCCCTGGTGGCGCAGTGGTTGAGAATCTGCCTGCCAATGCAGGGGACACGGGTTCGAGCCCTGGTCTGGGAAGATCCCACATGCCACGGAGCAACTAGGCCTGTGTGCCACAACTACTGAGCCTGCGCATCTGGAGCTTGTGCTCCGCAACAAGAGAGGCCGCGACAGTGAGAGGCCCGCGCACCGCAATGAAGAGTGGCCCCCGCTCACCGCAACTAGAGAAAGCCCACGTACAGAAAAGAAGACCCAACACAGCCAAAAATAAATAAATATTTTTTAAAAATCATAAAAAAAATATTTATGAAAGTTTTACCATCTGGATAGTTACTTCATAAAATCTTTTAAATTAAGTCATCTTATGGTTAAGGCCATAAAATAATAAGGAATTATTCTTTTATCCTGTAAGGTAATACTACAATATATTTTCACAATTCACTTCATCTCTTCCACTAACAGTTTAAATGGAAACTGAATCATTAAATTATAGAGCATGTCTTCTTTTTAAATTAGGGATTATTCTCAAAACTAAACAGACCATAAAACTGATTTACTCCTAAAATATACTCAGAATACATAATTAGTTAATATTGCATAATATAATGTAAAAAAGGATTAAGACTAAAGGAATTCAAAGAAAGAAGTGCAAGTGGCCAATAAACATATGAAAGGACTGAATCTTTATTAATAAAGATGTAAATTAAAACAATGAGATTATCAAATTGGCAACAAGTAAAAAGATATTTCTGGAGGACAGTCACACAAAATATACCAAATGGCAATTGTGCATATTTTATGTTATGTAAATAATCAGATAAAAAACATTTATTAGTTTAAAAGCATTCACTAGAACACTATTATAGCGAAAAAAGAGGGTAGTATTAAGAACACTGCTTTAGTAGGTGGCATATTTGTACAATGGAATAATAATTTAAAAGGAAATATGTGCACCTGTCTTGATATAGAAAGATAACCACTACATATATATTATATGCATGCTACACACAGATCTGTAAGGATTTATATCAAATAAAATACACTAACAATATTAGTTGGTGTTAATGGCTGTTCTCCCCATATAACTGGGCTGACGCTTTCTTCTTTTGGCTTATCTGCAATTATTTAACTGAAAGTTAAAAAAAAAAAAAAAAAAAAGAGGTATTTTGTTTCATTTGTTTTGTTTTTAAGAAAAACGAGCTCCAGATATGACATGCCAGTGGTTGGCTGGATACAAATTTTTTTTTTTTTTGCAATTTTATGCCTACTTTAAAAATCTGGGTTTCTCTATAGTCTACACAACCTAGCTCCACATAATAGTCACCTAGTAAGCTATTTTTTTAAAATACATATTCATTGGCGCCAACGCCAATGATTCTGAGTTCTAGGCTCAGGCCCAGAAAGTTGTACTTCTACCATGTTCTCTGAATGATTCAGAGGAACAGAAACTTATTCATGGGTAAACTCTGAACAATGGAACTGTTGCATCAAAGATCTGTGTATATTAAATTTGGGAATACGCTGACAACTTATCTTTAAAAAAGTTGTACCAGCTGTGTGACAAGACAATTTTAGCTGACTATCCAACATTCCCTCTCACCATCTTCCTAATAAAACATTGTTTTGGTTCAGAGCAGCAATATACCTAACCCCATGTAAGGATTATGAGTCTGAAAAGCACATCTGCTGCAGAGCTCTGGGAACAATTTTGCTTTTCTGATAAAAGGGACAGTCAACAAATAGTGTAGGCTCTACCACTTTCTTCTTACTTTGAATGTGAACATATCTGAAACAACTTGTATTCACAAAGCAGTCAAAAGAACTGGCCAAGAAAATTAAGAAATGCCAGCCCTGACATCAAGCTGCTAATAACACAATGCCAGCTGTGTAAGAAAATAAGTCCCTATTTGCTTAAACTAGTATCAATAGATGAGTTTTTCTATTACTTGCAGAAAAATGCATTCCTAACTAACCCACTAATGAGACATGGACATGAGAATGTCCATTTTTCCATCTCCTCTTGTCAGCACTAGGTATCATGAAACAATTTTTGCTCATCTGATTAAAAAAAGGAAAAAAGAGAGTAGTACCTCATTTTGATTTGCATTTCTTTAACTACAAGGATGTTGAATTTCTATTTCCTTTTTCCCCTTAAATACTATTTCACATCCTTTGTCTATATTTTCTTTTTTTTAATTTATTTACTTGTTTATTTATTTATCTATTTTTGGATGAGTTGGGTCTTTGTTGCTGCACGTGGGCTTTCTCTAGTTGCGGCGAGTGGGGGCTACTCTTCGTTGTGGTGCGCGGGCTTCTCTTGTGGTGGATCACGGGCTCTAGGCGTGCAGGCTCAGTAGTTGTGGCGCATGGGCTTAGTTGCTCCGTGGCATGTGGGAGCTTCCTGGACGTGGGCTTGAACCCGTGTCCCCTGCCTTGGCAGGCGATTCTTAACCACTGTGCCACCAGGGAAGCCCTGTCTATATTTTCTACTGCATTTTTTATGAATGGTTTGCAAAAGCTCTCTGTAAACTAGAAAATGACACACATTGTAAAACATTTTTGAGTTAGTCTTCTTACTAGTTTTAGGTTTTTTCTGTGTGTATGGAAGGCATCTTTTAAATTGTCATGTAGATTTGATATCCAGATTTTAAAATATGTCCACTATTTCAAAATGCAGTATGAAGCAAATTTTTTCCCAAGAAAGGATAAATTTAAAATGTTAAATCAAGTGAACTTTGAGGCTGAATGCCACTGGAAGAATTAGTTATAACCAGGTAAAAATCTAAGGAATATTTTTTAAAAAGGAGAAGAAGAGGGAAAGGAGAAGAAGGAAAGTGGGGGAAGGTCAGGTGGGAACAAAAAAAGTTTTCAATACTTGATGCATATCCAGCACTATACTACATTCCTTATAGAGAATACATAGGTATAAGGTAAGGTCCTCACTCTAAGGCTTATTAACTATTAGTAGCTGGAGAGCGATTAAAAAAACATGCAAAACAATTAGAGAGACAAAATTTCAAATGAAACAAAGTCAAAGTTTAGAAAACTCAATTGAACTATAGGCATCTAGCAAACCTTCATGAAATATAGAATTTGGTCTTCACTTTGAAAAACTACAGATTTTGGAACAATAGAGAAATAATGATAAATTATTCCAAAATAGCGAATAGCCCACTTGACTTGACAGAACAACCCTTCTTATTAACAGTAGACAAGAAGATGGAAATTAGGACTGGTTCCAAGACAAGAAGGAAATAAGACTGACCAGAATGAAGAGGGTCTGCATTGGGGAAGTGAAATGAAAGTAAGCAGCATGGAGAGCAAGAGGAATCTGAGAAGAAATAATACAACCAAATCTAGTTGGTACACGATAAAGGACAATCCCAAAGTATCAATATTAGACTACCAGAAAAAATAGTTCCCTTCTACCTGAATGACTGATTATTGTCATAAACTTTTCCGGGTTTACCAGTTGAGACCCTAGGAAAAGGCGCAGAAGCTTTCAACTTATTTTGGTCTCTTTTGCCCCCTCCTTTAAAGAAAAGACACATTTGACGACTAATCTTCCAGATACAAATTAGTCATTATTTTGTATCTTTTTATTTCAAAGCATGCTGTTAAAAAAACAAACGGAAAGTTGTTACATTGATTCATTTACTACCTGTTCTATTCTAACTGCATACTTAAGTGGGACATAAGGGTTTCTTCTGGAATCAGCAAATTTACCACACCCCTGCATCTTCAGAAATGATCAATTACTCCACACCCTGCAATTACAGTGTTATAAAAAGAGTTAAGGGACTTCCCCAGTGGCACAGTGGTTGAGAGTCCGCCTGCCGATGCAGGGGACACGGGTTCGTGCCCCGGTCCGGGAAGATCCCACATGCCGCGGAGTGGCTGGGCCCGTGAGCCACGGCCGCTGAAACTACGCATCCGGAGCCTGTGCTCCACAACGGGAGAGGCCACAACAGTGAAAGGCCCGCGTACCGCAAAAAAAAAAAAAAAATACACTAAAGTTATTTTTAATAAGTTATTCTAACATATACTTCATAATGTGGCAATTACTAGTACCAGTTTATTCTTAACAACAACCAATAACTTCCAACTAGCAATATAAAATGGCAAAGGAGTAAAAAAACAACTATCAAAAGGAAGAAGACAACAGTGTGGTATTGGCATAAAGACAAACAGACCAATAGAATAGAACAGAAAGCCCAGAAATAAATGTTGGACAAGGGTCCAAAAATCACTCAATGGAGAAAGGACCGTCTTTAACAAATGGTGCTAGGAAAACTAGATATTCACATGCAAAAGAATGAAGCTGAATCCTTATCTTACAGCATACACAAAAGTTAACCCAAAATGGATTAAAAACCTAAACGTGAAACCTAAAACTATAAAACTCCTAGAAGAAAACATACGGGAAAAGCTTCATGATATTGGACTTGGCAATGATTTCTTGGCTATGACACCAAAAGCACAGGCAAAAAAAGCAAAAATAGACAAATGGGGCTACATCAAACTAAAACTTTCATGCATCAAAGGACACAATCAACACAGTTAAAAGGCAAATAGCAGAAGAGGAGGAAGTATTTGCAAATCTTATGTCTGATTAGTAGTTAATATATAGAATACATAAAGAACTCCCATAACTGAACAACACTCAATTAAAAAATAAAAAAACGACTTAGACATTCCTCCAATGATAAACAAATGGCCAACAAGCACATGAAAAGATGCTCAACATCACTAATTATCACAGAAATACAAATCAAATTCACAATGAGATATCACATCAACACTGATTAGGATGGCTACTATCAAAAAACCCCAGAAAATAACAAGTTTTGTCAAGGATGAGGTGAAATTGGAACCTTTGTACACTAACTGTGGGATTGTAAAATGGCACAGAAAACCAAATGGAGTATCCTCAAAATATTAAAAATAGAGCTACCATATAACCCAAAAATCCCAGGGACTTCCCTGGTGGTCCGTCCGGTGGTTAAGACTCCGCGCTCCCAATGCAGGGGGCCCAGGTTCAATCCCTGGTCAGGGAACTACATCCTGCATGTCACAACTAAAAGATCCCGCAAGCCTCAGTGAAGATCCCACACACAGCCATGAAGATCCCACGTGCTGCAACTAAAACCCAGCACAGCCAAAATAAATAAATATTAAAAACAAAAACAAAAACCCCACTTGAGTATATATCCAAACTAACTGAAAGCCAGGTTTCAAAGAGTTATCTGTATACCCCTGTTCATAGCCGCACTATCCACAACCACCAAAGGAGCAACCCAAATGTCCACCAACAGATGAAGAAGTAAATAAAATGTGATGTATACATACAATGGAATATCATCAGTCTTTAAAATGAAGGAAATCTTGTCATACAGTACATGGATGAACCTTGAGGACATTACGCTAAGTGAAATAAACCAGTCGCAAAAAAGACAAGTACTACATGATTCTATCTAGAGTCGTCCAATTCATAGAAAGAGAAAGCTAAATGGCGGTTATGAGGGTATGAGGGAGTAGAGAGAGGGGGAAAAAAGGAGTTGTTTTAATGGGCATAGTTTCAGATTTGTAAGATGAAAAAGTTCTGGAAATCTGTTAAACCACGTTAATATATGCAACACTACTGAAATGTACACTTAAAAATGGTTAAGAAGGGACTCCCCTGGCGGTCCAGTGGTTAAGATGCTGCACTTCCACTGGAGGGGGCACGGGTTTGATCCCTGGGGGGGGAACGAAGATCCCACGTGCCACGCCAAAACAAAATTTTATCTTCTGTTTGGAAAGTTTCAAAGGCAAAGTCATTGTGCCTTCCTGAACTCCTAGATTCATTTTTTCTTTCAATATTTTCTTATCAGGATGCAGCATGGCAAAAAATAAAAAGATTAAGGTAAATTTTATGTGTTTTTACCACAATAAAGCTTTTTTTTTTAAAGGAAGAAGACAGCTAAGCTATAACTAAATTAGAAAAGGCAAAATACAAGAGACTAGGAATTAGAATTTCCAGATCTTTCTTTCACCATAAGAAGACAAAGTATAGTGTGGTAAATATTAGAAAGAACAAAGGGGTAGAGGAGGGTGAGTCCTACTTCTCTCCCTTAATAGCATGAGATTCTAGGTCAGTCTTACTTTTCTCACTTCCAAATAAGACTAGTAATACTTGTATTATCTGCTTCACAAGGCTGTTGAAAACTTCGGATGAGATAAAAGCATGTGAAAGTCTTAAAAACTATAAATTCACATAAATGAAGATACCACTGCAAACAATTAATTCCCTGGAAATTGTTATTCAAACTTAAGGTGTTATACTTTAAAATTAGTAACGAAAATAAAAGTAAACTTTACAATGCATTTAGAATTTGTTTTGCAGAGGTTTTAAGAGGAGGAAGAAAAAAATCTGTTGACATTAACTTCAAAAAACTGGTAATCAACACAGCGTTTATCTGAGGGCATTATTTTATTTCTTGACTTTTCCATTTTAGATCTTTTTTGCTATTAGAGAAGATATGGGTTATTATACCAAACATACATGCACAGCTTTCCTCTCATGTGCTCCCAATACAGTTCTATCAGGTTGGGCTTGAATCAATATTCAAGTTTACATTATTATGACCATGTAAACATTTTTTTCAAGCTATCTTGTAAACTATAATTACATTTCCTTGCTTCTCTTTCTTTAAATATTTCATTTTCATATGTTTCGTTGCCTTTGAAAAATGACCCCACATCCTTGAGGTCTTATAAAGGTCCTTCAAAAGCAACTGTCACTCATACTTATCAATTCTATTTTCCCTTCCAGAGCCATCCTTTCTGAAACCATCTAACCTTCTGCAACAGTTTAGACTGGCTTGTCCTGTCTAGGTTTGTCTCTTCATTTTGATCCAAGGAATTCCTTTCACTTGTCCCCTTGGTTGAATCTCATTTATAATAAAATCTTTTTCTTTGTTGATTTATTCCCTTTTGTAGAGAATCATTTCTGTAACTCTGAAAAAGGGTATGTAGGGTGAAAAAAAGACTTTCCAATTCTAAAATCCTCATAACTGAATGACAGATTGTGAGTTTAAAATTCTAGAATGAAAATAATTTTTTCTTAAAAGTTTTGAAGGAATTTATTCATTGTTTCCTAGCATCTGACATTGCTGTTGAGAACATCTGATGTCTTTTTACTTATCCTCGACATGTAACCTTTTTTCCTCCACAGAAGCTTTTAGTTTCTGTTTATCCCAGGTGTTCTGAAATTGCATAATAATATGTGCCCTAAGGTGAGTCTTTTCCATTCATTCTGCAAGGCATTCATTTGGAAGGCCTATTTTAATCTATTTACATCATTCAGTTCTTATGTTCTGTATCTATTATTTATTTGATAATTTCCTCCTACTGATTTTCTCTTTGTTGAATTCACACTGCTCAGGTGTTGGACCTCCTGGATTGATCCTCTACTTTTCTTACCTTTCCCCACATTTTTCTTCTAACCCTCTGATTCATTCTACTCTGCCATAACTCTTTTACTGGATTTTTAATGTGAGTCAAATTTTTTTTTTTTTTTTTTGCGGTATGCAGGCCTCTCACTGTTGCGGCCTCTCCCCTTGCGGAGCACAGGCTCCGGACGCACAGGCTCAGCAGCCATGGCTCATGGGCCCAGCCACCCCACGGCATGTGGGATCTTCCCGGAGTGGGGCACAAACCCATGTCCCCTGCATCGGCAGGCGGACTCTCAACCACTGTGCCACCAGGGGAAGCCCTGTGAGTCAAATTTTTAACTTCCATTTTTTATTCTCTGAGTAATCAATATTCCTTTTTCACTGCCGTATCTCCTGCTATCTCTCTATAATTTACTTTAAATTTTCTTCTGTTCTCAGCACTATCTGTCTCTTCTGAGTGTCTTTTGACTACTTATTTTGGTCTCTCAAGTACAGTGATCTTCAAACTTCTGTTCAAGAATAAGTGTGAGGCGTTAACAAAACAAATTAGAGGCTGGATAAAGCTTGGCAACTGGTGGGCCTCAGTGCAGGATGGCATTCTTTTTTTTTTGGCCACATCATGCAGCTTGCAGGATCTTAGCTCCCAGACCAGGAATGAAACCCATGACCTTAGCAGTGAAAGTGCAGAGTCCTAACGACTGGGAATGCCCAATGATGGCATTCTTTGACGGGGGAACCCACTAAATGTCAGTGCTCTACATTATTTCCCTTGGGTTAAGTTTTCCCAAAGAAGAATGTTTCAACTTAAGTAAGGCAACAAGCATTCTGGGAGCAAAGAAGACAAACAGGGCTGGTGATTTCACCATTCAATATATAAACTTTCCTTCAACTTCCCATTTTCGCTAAGACCCTTCACCCCTGCCCCACCTCCCAACAGCTGTGTTAACTTCTCTGCTTTTGCCCTCTTCAAATAACGAACATCCAGTTTTTTTGCTGGCTATACTAGATGGAGAAGGAAAATCTAGGGTCTAAACTACTCTAGACTTTTAACAAATCTTACAATTTTTAGTTGCATTCAGCACTCCTATCTTCAGAGGCCCTTGGAACCTGAAATTCCTGAGCCTTTCTGGGATTTCGTGGGAATATCCATCTTGTTTCTTATTAACTTCCCTCTCTGCAGACACAGAGCTGAACGCAAAAAAGTGAAAACCTAAGTTAATCAGTTAAAACTGGTCCATCTGCTTTCTTCCAAAACGTTGAATTCTCATCTGTTGATACCTCCTCTTCTGTTCTTTGTCCTTTTGGGTTTATACTATTTTATTTATTTTTTACTTTATCTGATTTATATTTTTCATTTATTTTACTGAATTTAGGAATACAAATTACTCTATGCTGAACCCCTTTTATTTAGTATTTTTAAAAATCTCTAACCAATATCATTTCCTAGTATAATAATATTAATTCAACAGCTATTTAATGAGCTAATTCTGTGTGTCAGACACTACTATTCTAAGCACTGGAAATTTAGCTGTGAACGAAACAAAGTCCCTGCTCTCAAGGAGCTGACGTTCCAGTGGGGAGATAGAGACTTTTTTTAATCTAACTATATTTCTAATATGTATGTGGTACCAAGTGCTAAGAACAAAATAAAAGAGAGGATGAGGTAGTAAGAAAGCCAGTCATGCAGCTGTCTGGAGGAAGAAAATGACAGGCAGCAGAAAGAGCAAGTTCTGAGATAAGTAAGTGCCTTGCCTGGCATGTTCACAGAAAAACAGATCAGCAAGAAGGGCAGTATGGCTGGATTTGCTTAAATATTACTCAATTTGACTTGAGTTCTTTCTAAGATTTGGCTTTACTAAGTATATCACAGTAAACTCCCTCATGTAAATGCCTATTTGTAAAAAGCAATTTCCTCTGAGTTATATTCTCAAAATTCCGTATGTAGCATAAACCATAAAGTTAAGCACAGCTTTGACCTATGTTTAAAAGAAAATATTCTAGAATTTCTCCTTAAGAAATAATGATGAATCTACAGGCAAATTATTAGAAGTATTAGACTTACAAAGTTATTGGCTAAAAGAGAAATATGTAAGAATAAGTAACATTTCTATCATTAGAAATAATTTTTAAAGGCCATATGAAAGAACTAATCATGAACAACCATGTTCTACTGCAGTATTTTTCCTAATAACCATTTGTTGGTACACTATGTAGTCCAGCCCATATCACTCCAATGAAAATACTAATTTCTCATATTGACCTAGCTGCCACAACCAACGGTGGGTCAGGCTTTATCCTCCTAGATCTCCCTTAATGCCCTATTTCCTTCTTAAAATTCTTTATACCTCCAAGAAGTAAATCTATTATGTTACCATTCTCCCAATCCCCTCACCTCTTCTATTCTTTATTATTTTTTTAAATTTCTATTTTATATTGGAGTATAGTTGATTTACAACGTGTATGTTAGTTTCAGATGTACAGCAAAGTGATTTAGCTATATATACATATATCTATTCTTTTTCAGATTCTTTTCCCATATAGGTTATCACAAAGTATTGAGTAGTTTCCCTGTGCTGTACAGTAGGTGCTGTTGATTATCTATTTTACATATGTAGTGTGTATATGTTAACCCCAACCTTCTAATTTACCCCTTCCCCCCCACCTTTCCTCTTTGGTAACCAAGTTTGTTTTCTATGTCTGTGAGTCTATTTCTGCTTTGTAAATAAGTTCATTTGTATCATTTTTTAGATTCCATATATAAGACATATCATATATTTGTCTTTCTCTGTCTGACTGACTTCACTTAGTATGATAATCTCTAGGTCTAGGCATGTTGCTGCAAATGGCATTATTTCATTCTTTTTTATGGCTGAGTAATATTCCACTGATATGTACAACATCTTCTTTAACCATCCGTCTGTCCATGGACATTTAGGTTACTTCCATGTGTTGGCTATTGTAAACAGTGCTGCAATGAACACTGGGATGCATGTATCTTTTCAAATTATGGTTTTCTCCAGATACATGCCCAGGAGTGCTTTTGCTGGATCATATGGCAGCTCTATTTATAGTTTTTTAAGGCACCTCCATACTGCTCTCCATAGTGGCTGTGCCAATTTACATTCCCACCAACAGTGTCGGACAGTTCCCTTTTCTCCACACCCTCTCCAGCATTTATTTTCTGTAGACTTTTTGATGATGGCCATTCTGACCAGTGCTGAGGTGATACCTCACTGTAGTTTTGATTTGCATTTCTCTAATAATTAGCAATGTTGAGCATCTTTTCACGTGCTTTTTGGCCACCTGTATGTCTTCTTTGGAGAAAAGATCTGCCCATTTTTTTTGACTGGGTTGTTTGTTTTTCTAATATTGAGCTGCATGAGCTGTTTGTATATTTTGGAGATTAATACCTTGTTGGCCACATTGTTTGCAAATATTTTCTCCCATTCTGTGGGCTGTCTTTGTGTTTTATTTACAGTTTCCTTTGCTGTGCAAAAGCTTTTAAGTTTAATTTCCTTTGCTGTGCAAAAGCTTTTAAGTTTAATTAGGTCCCAATTGTTTATTTTTGTTTTTATTTTCCTTATTTTAGGAGGTGGATCCAAAAAGATATTGCTGCAATTCATCCTGAAAAGTGCTGTTCTGCCTATGTTTTCCTCTAAGAGTTTTCCCTCACCTCTTGTATAATCTTCCCTCCCTTTTGCTCTCAAAGTATTTGTTCTGTACCCCTATTATAGCACTCCTATAAAAGCTGAAATACATAACCATTTTTTGTCTTTTGCTCTCTAAGTATTTGTTCTGCACCTCTATTATAGCACTCTTATAAGAGCTATATTATTTGTCCTCCTCCTTACCTTGGTCACAATGGATGAAGTATCTCTGCTGCTACAAAAGGTCAAACCCTGAATTCATGACTTGGATCACTTCTCCCACCCATCTTCTCAAGAATGTTGCTTCTTAAATTATCTTCACTCTCTCCTTATCAGTTTCTCTCAGTATATTAGATTACTTCCATTAGCCTTCAAACATGTAAAAATATCTCTCATCTTTTATCTAATAATTTATAATATACATACTATAATTTAGTTTAAAAACAACCAAAGGACAATCATAAGCTATGTTAAGGATTTGGATTTTGTTCCAAATACAACGGGAAGACAATGAAGTTGTCTACTTCTACACCCTCCATTTACTCGTAAATTTGAATTCTTCTTTATCACGATTCTGAAATTCCCCCAAGATCACAATCTCCTTGTTTATAAATCCAACTGGACATGTTCTGATTCATCTTTCTGATCTGCTCATCATAGCATCCAACAGTAATGATGACTTCCTCCCTGAAAGGCTCTCTCTTCTTGCCCTTTACTGACATATCACAGTCACCTAGTTTTGTTGTATTTTCCAGTTCAGCTCATTTCAGCTTCAAGGCCTTAGTGTATGCAGTTTCTTCTACCTGGAATGCTCTCCCACCCCTGTACCTCACCCCCACACTCCCACTCAGAGCCTTCAACCTAACTGAAGCCCACTCATTAATCTGGGCACATTTAAACATCCCTTCCAGAAAAGTATTCCCATACCCTCCAAATTAGTTAGGTTCCCCCAATGATGCTTCCATAGCATCCTTTTTCCCCATAGCACACATCACATTTGTGATACTCATTCAATGTCTATCTTCCTTTGTCTCAAATTCCCTGAGAATAAGAACCAGGTCTACAAATACATAGAGATACAGTACACACGCAGGCCTAGTACACACTTAATTCATTGTATGATAAACAAAAAGCATCACAGGCCTTACCCTCCACCCAGAGTCCTAAACCTAGTTTATTACTTTCATAATCAATTGGAAAGTTGTATAATAAAGTGCTTGGGCTTTAGAGCCTGATAGAACTGAATTAAAGATCTGGCCCAGTTTCTCATTAGGGAACTTTGAGCAAGTTACTTAACCTCTCTAAACCTCATCCACAAATAATCACACATACCTTGCTATAAAGATTAACTATCCTCTTCTTTTATACTGCTACTGTTACCATATAAATAATTCTTCTCTCCCCTCTTGAATAATGTTTTTCAAACATTATTCAGAATGTTTCAAACCAGCTTATTTTTTTTAAAAGGAAAAATACAGAGTAGAAAAAATACATCAGAGTGCAATGTACACGTTAAGGGCATACTGTTGAAATACACACAGAATTCAACTATTGGATTATTGGATTGAAATGTTACACGTACATCCTATTATGGGTTGCAGTCAAAAAATTTGAAAAACATTGCTACACTATTGCTACAGATAAATTAATATTATTAGAATATTAAATTCAGTGAGATAAGGGCCCTTGGTTTTGTTCACTACTATGTCCCTAGAACCTAAAACTGTCTAGTATAAAACAGCACATAAATATTTGTTGAAAGACTTGAATGATATATCTGGTCCCAATTTAACTTTTCAAACATATTAATCCTACATTAATCCTGTCATTTACAGAGGACAACACGTTCTCATGCCTGAGCCTGGGCTCATGCTATTCTCTCAGAGTAACAAGTTTCCTCCTTTTCTCAACTCACTAAGCCACTCAATGCCCTTTTACTACTCTGTACTTTCTTATATAAAACCATATGAGAGGCATAAAGTCCACAAGTATAAAAGAAAACATATTAAAAGTGAATATGCAGTACATGAAAAAATACAGTTCTACATCAAGTTCATACAGTTCAAGTTTTAGTTCAGTTATGACATACATCTGACTAACAATTCAGCATGCCATCTTAAAATTTAAAAGCTCTTTTAGAGGATGACTTAAAAAACCCATACTCAATTAAAAATGAAAAGTCTGATCTATTACCTTCTTTTTTCTCTCTCTATAGGCATTTATGCTGACAGAGGTACTCAAAATCATACCACTGATTATTCTTTTCATAAAGAGGGCAACACATAAAAATCTTAAGTCATCACTAAGGAATGAAAGTCAGGAATTTGAGTACTGCAATCAACTAGCTTTGCAATCCAGAAGTCACTCTGTGCCTCATCCACACATAAGCCAATTTGAAGACTCAAAGTGTTTAGAAGAAAAGAGGCTATCATAACCACTAGTTTTGGAAACTGTTTTCAGAGGCTGAGCAGAATGTTCACACATTGACCTTTTTAAAGTTTCCACATATTAAGCACTTACTATGTTCCAGAAATTGGGCTTTATTTATTTACATAAATGTTTCTATCATCTTTGGTCTTTGAAAAAAAAAAAAACACCATTTGGCTGGAACTACTTTCTTCCCCCTTTGGCTACTTTTCAAAAAAAATTAAAATCCTATGTTTTATGCAGAATTATTTGTTAGCATACCATAGAAGGTTCTGTTCTTTCTCTCTCTTCTTTTTTTTAGGTTATTACAAAATACTGAATGCAGTTCCCTGTGCTATACAGTAGGACCTTGTTTATCTATTTTATACATAGTAATTTGTATCTGCTAATCTTTCTCTTGAAAAAAAGCCACACACACTTTTTATCTTTCCCATATTCAACTACAAGTAAGCAAGTAAAAAGACTACCAAATATTCTGACACTAAAAAAATTCTGCTTTTCAATTCTCACTTCAAATATCTCTCACCACCTACTAATTAGCCATCTTTGGTAACCCCTAATTATTCCAGAGTTCACAATCTTAAAAACTTGTCTTCTTTAGTACAACTCCTTTCATTCACTTTATCCCTACCAGAGGCTGAAGAGTGGAAAATTCCAACTTTTGCAATTTTAGAATGAGGTTATCAAGGGGGGGTGGGAAGGGACACCTGACAGTAGTTGCTTGTTTTTTTTCAATCCACTTAAGCTATCTAAGCCAAAAACACTTAAGTTCCAACATGCGTTTCATATTTCCCTGTATGAAACCTGCTTTCTTAGGTTTCAACCTTTACAACTGTAAAAACAAAAGTGTTATGTATTTCTGAACAAGGATCAGTTGCCAAATAACATGACGTCCTCAAAGAAAAGGCAACATGAATATTAAACTAAAATTTTAGTCGGCATAAATATAGTACATAATATGGTACTTAATAACACATTAAGAGCAGTACTACTAATTAACTTAAAGATGTGATTTTTGGAACGAGAAAAACATCAGTGTTGGTCTCCGGCTACAAAAGGTAAACATTATTCTTTAATGTTTGGTTTTTCTGCTTCTACCCTATCCTGCCAAAAGCTTTAGCTGATCTTTGGGGTGCTGTGACTCAGGGTCCCAGAGTGTGGCTCTGGTCAGAACGCGAAACGCGCCCTACAAGGCGCCTCAAAGTTTAACACAATTTGTATTATATTCTCCCAATCCTCTGGGTCCCTTCCACTTCCAGCCGTCCCAGTCACAGTGATTCCGAACTCTCGGGAAAGCTTTAGACTTACCCCCAAATCTCTTCCTAAATCAAGGTGGCGGCCCACATTTCCCCTACCGTCCTGAAGCACCGGCAGACAAACGTGGGGTCTAAGAAAAGAAACCTCGCACCGCTCCACCCAACAGGTGGGAAGGAGGAGGGATGGACAGCTGGGCCGCGAGGCCAACGCAGGCCTCAAACAGGGCGGGAGTGGGAGGCCGCAGCCCTAGCGCGGCCTGAAACAAGGCAGGCGCCTTGCTGCCCCGCGTACCACCCACACCGGCCAATTCCAAGGCGCCCGCCCCAGCTGACCTGACGATGGATGCCACTCAATGCCATGAGCCGCAGTGTGGGCCAACCGAGCCGAAGAGAGCACTTCCACCGTCTCTGTCCCCACAAACACCGGAGGAGACGCCACCAGCGCCACGGCCGCCTCGTCGAGAGTGCGGCGCGCATGCGTCGGTGTCCCCGGAGGCGAGGAAGTCACGTGGTTGAGCAGCGCGCAGGCCTCGCCCTCCGCGGGATCCGGCGGGGGTCGGTCCTGCCCGGCCACGCCTCGCCCAGCCCCGCTCCTCCCAGCCCAGCCCAGCCCAGCCCCGTCCCCGCCCTGCCGCCACGGAGGGCGGGGCCGCTGCTCCAATTCAGTTTTTCCTCCTCTACGGGAACTTGCAGAGCCGAAGGAGAGTGTTCAGGGCCTTCCACACCCCTGATTTTAAACACAGACAGCGCCCCGCCCAGTCAAAGAAAAATACTGTTACTATTTTTGGGCAAACAACTGCCTAGGCTCCACGCCTCTACTTAAAAGTGGTCAGAAATTCAGCCTTAAACTCCTAAATCTCACGATAGTTTGGACTCTGGGTCCACCCAGGTTTCCTGAAAGTGAAACAATAGTGGAGTTAGGGGCTTGAGGAACTGATTATTAAAGGGATATGTAAAATTATTCCCTGGACAAATGAAGGCTGCATCATTTTGATAATCTTAGCAGTACTCTTCAGCTATACTCCCATCCTCAGTTTAAAAAAAAATTTTTTTTTTTTCAAATCTGGCCTCTCTCCTGTTTATATTTCGAGGTTCCTGAATTCACCAACAATTTACCAGGCAATCGCTTGTTCAAGATTCAATAGTATCATAACTGGGCTGCAATTTCCTCCTCTGGAATCTGTCTGCTTCCAGAAATATTTCTCTGCAAGATGATGTTTTCTGTCTATTAACCTGTTAATCATAAATCCCCTCAACAGCTCCTTTGCTTCCAAATATCAAAACCAGTCTTATCTTTCACTTACATCAAACTGCATCTAGTTGCAGCTTTCCCTTTGCATTGCCTCTTCTACTCTTCAAGCTAACTTTTCTGAATCTCTGACAGTGCAGCCATGCTTTTTACTGGTGTACCCAGTGACGTTTATGTTCACTATGGGAAGGAGCAGTTAAGTGTCTCTGATATATTGGGAAGGCATGCAGACTTGGCCACAAACAGTCATTCAGTGGCTCTGAGTGCCACAGCTTTCACTCCTCTCCTGGTTCTTTTCAAACTTTCCTAAAGTAATCTCAAATTCTTCATCAGTAAATAAGATTATCTTTGAGATTCTCATCTCCTCTAAGAGCCATTTTCTAAAACTCTACCTGCTTCTTCAGTTTTATTCACTGTAGATTCATTGTTTCCCTTTATCTGCTTTTCTACATCTTAACCTTTCAAGCCAGTACTATTGCTTTCACGGTCCTGCTTAAAAACCTTCACTGGTTTCCCCCAATGCTTTTAAGAAAAACCTAAACATTTTAGCATTGAAAATATACTCCTTCGTAATAACACCAGCCCTCTTACTGGTTTCTGCCTTCCCATAAATTTACAAAACCCACTGTTCCCTTGTAAGTGTCTATGTCCCTTTTATGTGTCTCAACCTTTCAGTGTGTTTTCCTCCGTCTACAGTGCTTGCTCTCCTCACAGGTGAAAACTTAATTTTTTTTATTTTTTACTTGATGTAGCTTTAGTTGACTTTAAAAGAAATTGTATGTCACAATTATAAGCTTTGGGAAGAAAAAAAAGATATTATACCAAATAGTGCAGTTTACAGGGTGGCAAGTTCTAAAATACAGTATTTAAAGTCAGGTGATTCAGAAACAGAACAAAAAGTTGGGACAGATGGGAAAAGGTGTTGTTTATTAATGTAATGGATTTCTTCCATTTACCTCTCCAAATCAACTGTCCACCTTTCTCTATCTTGACCTTTGCTCGCTGGTTTCTGGTTGGGTCTGGCCAACACGGTCCTGGAAGAACAGAAGGGAGGGGTGAGGTCAGAGTATTTATTCCCCTAGCTCCTTCCATGTGGTCTCCGTATCACTTTCTTCTTCCAGATTCCAGGTTTCCCTAAACCATTGTAAATAGTCCCTTATTAACCACTTCTCAAACTACCCTGATGTTGATAAGCCATGTATTTCCTTCTGGGATTGTGACTGATAAAAGAGCAAAAAACTTCTTATACCCAGTGTTAGTCGCAGCTTCTTTCTGGACTATTCAGTAAAGATTCCTGTTTATTCTGTTCAAAATGTAACATGCAATGAAAAAGCGCATAAAACACCACATGGCTCATTTATTACAGAACATATTTTCTCTAGGGAATGCTATTTGTTCATTTACATCATAAATAAATCCATCATTGAATAGTGGTGGCTCTTGTATTAGTTCAAAACATTTAGACTCCTGTATTTAGTGTTCTTTCTTACTGGTTAAAGCAAATAAAATTGTGGCTCTAGGAGATTTAAATCCAAACACAATATGGATATTGTCCCTCTCTACTATTATATGATCTGTGAGATTTAGTTCAAATGGTATCGCCTCAGTTCAGTCTTCCTGAGAGTTATTTGGATCCTACAATGCTCCAATTTGAATAATTTATTTTTTATTTTATTACTTATTTTGGCTGCGCCGGGTCTTCGTTGCACCATGCGGGATCGTTTAGTTGCGGTATGCGGGCTTCTTAGTTGCAGCATGCATGTGGGATCTAGTTCCCTGACCAAGGATTGAACCTGGGCCCCCTGCATTGGGAGCCCATAGTCTTACCCACTGGACCACCAGGGAAGTCCCCTGAATAATTTGTTAAATTGTTAATCTGTGTAATGTGTTCCCAGCTGTAGAAATGTCAAAATGAAAGAAAGAGGGAGATTTGCATTTTAATTTCCCCCACCCGTGCCCCAATTTCCCTATTCCAAGCCTTTTTGTTCTCTTGTCACAGGGCTATGAAACTGTATCTGTAATTGGTCATGACTTCCTATAGCAGGTCCTAGGGGATAAAAATCCAAATCCTTGCGTTTACCATTTTGTTCTTGTTCTTACCTCTACTTTTATCTGGAACCTCTCTGTCCTGCTCACTGTGACACATGGAAGATTGACTTCTTTCATCTTCTTAGTTTCTGATCTTTGCAGGTACTTAGAATGTGCTTTTCCCTTCTTTTCTCATTGTCAAATAACTCAATCTTCAGAACTTATTTGAAATGTTGCTTCCTTGAAGATATCTTCTCTGATCCCACAAGCCTGGGTTATGATACTGTTATTTTGCCCATTAAAAATCATGATACCTACATTTTCATTATGGATTTTATCTTTACTAGACATGGAGTGTTGGATATAGTATGTTGCAAGATTGAAGTAAGGCTGTATGTTGTTATAAGTTAGGGACTAGGAAATTTCTACATTCTTCACAAATAATGCTGCAAAAAGAGAATAATGTGAATGCAAGAAGAGGATAGGGGTTATTCTTTCAGGGTGATTGAGTTGAGTTTTCAGGCTTTAATAGCTAAATCAACTGGGGTACCAGGAACGGCTTGTGAAAGAGATTGCTGATATTTGCAAATATATATTGTGTGTGTATGTGTATGTGTATTGCTGTTTAGCTACTGTTTATGTATTCCATGTATATTCATACATATACTCTTTTTTTTCTTTATTTTTGGCTGTGTTGGATCTTCGTTGCTGCACGCGGGCTCTCTCTAGTTGCAGCAAGCGGGGGCTACTCTTCGTTGTGTTGAATGGGCTTCTCATTGCAGTGGCTTCTCTTGTTGCAGAGCACAGGCTCTAGGCGCACGGGCTTCAGTAGTTGTGGCACGCGGTCTCAGCAGTTGTGGCTCACGGGCTCTAGAGCACAGGCTCAGTAGTTGTGGCGCATGGGCTTAGTTGCTCCGCGGCATGTGGGATCTTCCCGGACCAGGGCTCGAACCCCTGTCCCCTGCATTGGCTGGTGGATTCTTAACCACCAGGGAAGCCCCATACTACTCTTTTAAGTATATTCATATTGCTGTGTTAGGTATATATTTTGCTTTTTAAAGTTTTTTTTTTTCTTCAGGTATCAGGTAATAATGTGCCCAACTCCAGGAGCTGAATCATAGTCAATACAAACCAACTGTGGTAATCCCATTCCTATTTGCCAATGACTGATTGAGGGATAGAAGGGGTGACCCAATTCTGGTCAACGAGACATAAAGAGAAATTGGCTGTTTCTATGGGTGAAGGAGAGAGAAACTAGTTCTAGACATTATTTGAGCCCTGAATCAAGCCAGCTTTGAAGCCAGAGACTTTGACTTCTGTTATAAGCATCAATAAAAATAATTTTCCTTTTTGCTCATGCCAGTTGGGTTTTTTCTTTCCTTTTCTCTTTCTTCTCTTCCCTTCCCTCCTTCCTCCTTCCTTTCTTTTTATCCTCTTGGCCATACATTTAATAAATGTAAAGCTGTAATTTAAATTCAGAACTCTGCCGGGAATCCCCTGGCGGTCCAGTGGTTAGGACTCTTGTGCTTTCACTGCCGATGGCCCAGTTCGATCCCTAGTCGAGGAAGTAAGATCCCACAGGCCTGGCGGCGCGGCCATCAATCAATCAATCAATCAATTCAGAACTGCCTTCAGAGTCAGTTCTCTCACAGGGGTCTGAAAGCATTACATTCCTCTTTTTTCCACCACCTGCTTCTCCTCCAGTGTTCTCCATTTCAGTTAATGGCATCAGCATTCACCAGTCTCTAGTGTGAGAAACTTCTTTAACTTTGACTCCTTTATGTTCCAAATCTACGTATGTCATCAATTTAGTCAGTCCTGCCATCAGAATACCTTTCAGATCTATCCTTTCAATTCTCACTCCTGTTATACTATTCTTTAGACCTTTACTATCTAGAATCTGGCTCTGAGCCCTGGATAGTAAGTAGATCACTATACTCTTTCCTATTGAAACTTGCTAGAACCTCACAATCTTTTTCAACACATTGAACAGGCAGACCTTATCTATCCATTAGGCTGGGACATCCTATGAAATCCATTTGCCACAGGAGGCCTTTGGATCGGTGTTTCCATCCAACTATCCCTCTTCTACTAGTTAACTTTTAAAATACACCACCCCCACCCTTGAAAACATTGCTCCAGAATAAATTTCAAACGTATGTAACATTTTACTCAAGTACTATTTATTCAGCACCCAGTATAGGCCAAGGCACCCAGTAAATGCATAGAGGTGAACAACTCATTCAAGACTGGTCATACCACACCATTGTCTTCATCTTACATAACATTGTCTCACACATTCCATATTTAATAAGAAAAAAAAAAAGACTATTTGCTAAACCTACAATTCACTTTGAAATCTGTTTATCCCATTGTTGCCCAGAGAAGAGTTTAAGTATGAATTTAGGTATTCTTTTACAGAACACATTATGAGACTTGAATTCATTCATGTTGATATAGTACTTAAATGATTTTGCCTTCGTTTGATGTATTTAACCTCATAACCAGCAATGAAATAAGTAGGGTTAGCTTATCTTGGCTCTAAAGATCTCTGTAGTGTTTCTGCCCATCTCTCCTCAACTTCATTTGCTGCTGGGAATAAGTTACCTTTGTACAGAATTTGAGGTTTACAAATGCTTTCTTACACATAATCCCATGTTAATTTTGTACCTCACACCAACTGCAGGATATATGTAAGGTTTAACAAGTAATAGTAAACCTGGTTTCCAAATCCATGCTTTCTGAATCAAAGTCTTATGCTCTTTACCTTCACAATTTCTTGCTTCCCTTTCTTCTCATCTCTCTTCTAGTCGTATCACTGTCTACCTCCCTTAGCACTTTGATATTCACTACTGTCTCTTTTTTGCCATGTTTTCTTCTCTTCACATTACCCTTATTTTCAGATTCTCCTCAGATTACCATATTGTCATTTAAACGTTATTACACAGGCAATACATGTTGCTCATTTCTGAGAAAATAGAAATTGCAGAATAGTGTGCTGAAAATATTAAACTTCTTTACCCACAGATTACCACCATTAACATGTCGGTGTATATAATTCCAGTTCTGTTTTATCTGTGTGTATATATTTAACAAACAGAGACACTGTATTTTGTAGTCAGGCTTTTTCCCTTTAACACATTGTGCACATGGCCCTGTGATTAAAATGATTAACATTTTTAGTAAATATGTGCTATCAATTCCATTGGGTGAATATGCCATTTAAATTTTTTGTTGTTTATTTTTTACTTGCAGTGCTGGTGGGGTTAGACTTTTATCACTATCACTGCTTGTAAAAAAAAAAACAAATTCCTTTATTTCAATTTATTCAAGCCTTCAGCTTTTCTTAAGTTCTTTCCATCAGTGATCAGTCTCCAATTCTTTTTGATTTCTGGGTTGGTAACAGTTCTTGGCAACAGAATCCTAGACTTCTGAGTGCTCAATATCAAGAAGTTACTAATATAGAGAAAAAACTTTTAGGCGTGGGACTCTGTTACATTATGGCTATTTTCTTTATAATAAAAACACACAGATTGTGTGAAGTAAAGTTCCTACATTATTAGTAGCGATATATTTACTGTACTTTTTTCAATGCAAAATTCAAACTATATATACTGAAAATAAGGAATGATTAAGCTTTAAATAACGTAGTGCTCTTCTTTGGCCTTTGAAATTTATATATTTCAATATATCCAACAATCAATCAATGCAAATTTACTAGGCACATTTGCAATGCAACAAGGGCAGTGGTAAAAATTAATAAAATTTAGAATCTGTAACTATTGTTTCAATAATGAATATCACAAAGGTGAAGCAAAATTTAATAATGATTTCAGAGTTAAAACTGAAGTCACAAGAATCTAAGCCAGGTGTTGGCAAACTATGCCAGAGGCCTGAGCCAAGAATTTATTTACATTTTTAAAGGGCTGTAAAAAAACAAAAACAAAAACGACTATGTCAGAATCTGTGGCTTACAAAGCCAAAAATATTTATTTCCTGGTCCTTTACAGAAAATGTTTGCCAATTTTGGACCTAAATTATAGGAACATAATAAAATACATTTAGAAGAAAAGGAATTTTAAAAGTATGTATTTAATTATAAAACAGTGTATATAAACAGAAAAGGTAGCCACATCTTTACTCTCCTTTCAGATTAGCTTCAAACTTTTTTTTTTTCTTTTTTCCTCAGAAATTGCAGATAATACAAAGAATCACAATTTAAAAAGTAGCCAAATATTAATACATTAGAAAATTAGTCAGTGACACAGAAGTGAAAAAGAATGAAGGTAGTTCACAATGGTAATAAAGTGATCTTAGAGTAAACTACAACATAGAATCACAGAATTTTAGAGCAAAATGGAACCTTAAAAATCATCTAGTCCAGTGCTCACATTTTAGAGATGAGAAAATTGAGACCTAAATCTGGCAAGTGACTTGCCCAAGGTCACAGAGTGAATTTTCTGTAAAGCTAGAACTATAACCCAGGTCTATTGTTAGGTCAATAGAGATAGGTCAATATTGTATCAAGTATAACAAGTGAAAATGATAGGTCAATATCAGAATACATATTTTCCCCATTTTAACAAATACGGAGATGGAAAAATAGGACACCTCTCACACATCTACAGAAATAAATCCTTTTATTTTATAACATTCCTTTTCATTTTTAAGATGCATACAGTACTTGTTGCCCAAGAATTCTGAGAAAAGCTATAGAAGACCTGGCACTATATTTGAGAATTACACAACTGGGCAGCAAAATAACACCTTTATAAATGTCAGGACATATAGAAATAAAATTTAGTGTTTGCACATAAAAATAGGGAAATTACATTCAACACGTTTTCTTAAACGTGCATTTAAAATATTTAAATGTTTTCTAAAACTTTGGTCGTCATGCTTTATTATAACTTGTTAAATTTCACAATTATATAGATGATTAAACCCAAATGGTAAGCAAATATATCACATTAACACAGCAGCAAAAGCAAGCTAATACTGCACAATCATATTAGCAGACTGATTTCAGAAATACATGTTTTTTCACAAATAGCACACAAAACTTAGTTTGTGATAACATAGTTCAGTGACTTTTCTTCCACTTCATAAAATAAGGCTGAGTAATGAGACATAGCAAAACATGATTACATAATAAAAAGTATATTTTTAATTAAAAGTCTAATTGTACATATAGGGCAACAAATTTCAGTTTCTATAAAATAGTGCAAATGAGCAGGACTTTTCTCAAAAATATTAAAATTGGATTCATTCCACATGCCTCAGATTTCATGAATATTAGATTAGATTATTTTAGATTTTTGTGTGATGGGTGCAAATGATAGGGTTGATAAAGGACAGATGTGTACTCACAGGCTGCAAATAAAAATAGCTATTGACTTAATTTACGGGATGAGAAGTGCAGGCACTGAAAATCTAACTTTAAAAAACTTCCATTTGTCATCATGTAAACAGTTTTGTTCATCATATTTCATCAAAAATTCGTAATTCATTTCAAATTGTCATATCAAGCAATTCTTCTAAACTCTTTTTTATATGTGATGGTTGAGATGCAGCCTGATTTAACAGATTCTGACCCATCTGTGTAAAAAGTGCTTTTGATAATTTAGCTGTGGCTGTGCGTATATTTCCTCCAGCTCCAGGCAGCGAGCCACTATTTGTCATGTTCCCTAAGAGGTGCCATAAAACAACCAACACTTTCTGTTCTGTGGCATGGGGCTTCCTTTGATAAAGTTCCGTAACAATATCTGAAACACAAAAATATGGTAAACAGTGAGGTTAAAAAACAAACAAATTTGAGTTCTGAGAATTAAAAAGCATATAAAATAAACGAAGCTTCTTCCCTATGCCATTTGCCCTGAAATGTTTGGTATCTTAAAAAAAAGTAAAGTCAGGGGCTAAAAAAAAAAAAAAAAAAAAAAAAAAGTAAAGTCAGAAACTTTGCTCCCAAAGATTGGGATCTTCAAGTATTAGAAATCTATATATGACAGGCAAAAGTAGTAAAGACAGAAACCAAACCAAAAATTCATCACAATGTTTTCCAAATGTAGTTAAATCAAGACATATACAGTTTTAACTCATGGACCTTTTATTAAATACATAATTTGAAATAGTAGTTTTCCATCTGTACCAATATTTGATTTTAATGTCTTTTTATTTATCCTGTTTATTTCTACTAACAAGAAGACTAAACACTTACTGGGGAAAAGAGGAATAAAATTCTTTTGAAGAAAATTTTTGGGTAAAAGTCTTAAAAGGTCCTCTTTCGGATCATTATACAATTTATTTCTACTTCTTGGATAATGATATTGAGTTTAGTAGCTATCCTAAAATTGAATTGAAATGTCCATCAGTTTATCCTTAGTCAATAAATTATTTCTTTAGAAATAACAATTTAAAAATATTTACCAGCAAGCTTTTCGGTCATATCCTGTTTTGCCTTTCCATTTAAAAACTGGGCTTTTGTGCAAAATGGCTGTAGAAGTAAGTAATTATCTAAACAAAAAGAATAACACAGAGACACATGTTTAAAGAGTTACAAGATCTTATTTATTTTCCATTACATAGCATTGAAAGGAAAAAAATCCATGCAAGTGAATGCAAATGTGTTAGAAAGATTTAATTTACATAGTTAAACGCTTTTTAAAATTCTCTATAAAACCTTAACAGAGTAATATTCTTACAGCAAATGAGAAATAAAAATAGCTCACAGAATATTAAAGGAGCTGTCATATGGTATAAAAAAGAAAAAGAACTGCCTATCTCCTAGGCATCTTATTCCAAATGATAGTACATAGGCTTATCAAAAAAAAAAAAAGAATTGAAATTTTGGGGATAGTTTTTACCTTTACTGATTTTTTTCAAATCTCTAATTTCATTGTTTCACAGGAAGTTGCAAAGACAGTACAGAGAGGTCTTGTGTACTTTCACCCAAATGTTACATCTTACATGATTATAGTACACATCAAAACAAGGAATCTGACATTGGTACAATATGTGTATATAATTCTAAGTCATTTTATCGCATGTATAGATTTGTGAAACTATCAGTACAATTAAGATACAGAACTATTCTATCACCCCAAAGATCTACAGTCACATCTAGCCACTCCTCCTAAACTGCCCTTAAACCCTGATAACCACTAATTTGTTATCCATCTCTGCAAATTTGTCATTTTCAGAGTTATACACATGGAATCCTATAGCATGTGACCTTTTGGCACTGGCTTTTTTTCACTCAGCATAATGACCTTGAGATCCATCCAAACTGTTTCATGTATCAATAATTCATTCCTTTTTATTGCTAACTAATATTTTATGGTATGGATGTTATCAGTTTCTTTCACCATTAACACACTGAATTATATCTAGTTTTTCGCTATTACAAACAAAGCTGCTATGAACAATCATGTGCAGGTTTTTCCATGGACATAGGATTTCATTTCTCTGGGATAAAGGCCTAAAACACAACTGATGAGTAAGTGCATCCTTAGTTTTTTAAGAAACAGCCAAACAATTTCCTAGAGTGGCTATGCCATTTTATTTACATTCTCACCACCAACGTAAGAGATCCAGTTTCTTTGCAACCTTGTTAGCATTTGGTGTTGTCACTATTTTTAATTTTAGCTGTTCTAATACTTGCTGTGGACTGAATGTTTGCATCCCCGCCCAAATTTATATGTTGAAACCCAATCCCCAGTGTGATGGTGTTTGGAGGTGGGGCTTTTGGGAGGTAATAAGGTCATGAAGGTGGCATCCTCATGAATGGAATTAGTGCCTTTATAAAAGAGACCCCAAAGAGCTCCCTTGCCCCTTCCACCATGTGAGGACACAGCCAGAAGATGGCTATTTATAAACCAGGAAGAGGGCCCTCACTCAACACCAAATCTGCTGGTGCCTTGATCTTGGACTTCCCAGGCTCCAGAACTGTGAGAAATAAGTGTTTGTTGTTTTTAAGCCACCCAGGCTGTGGTAGTTTGTTTTAACTACCCCAACAGACTAATGTAATGATTACTTGTGTAATGATTATGGTCTTAATTTGTATTTGCATTTCCCTAATGACTGGGGATGTTAAACATCTTTTCATGTGTTTATTTGCCATCCATATAAGTGTTTCTTCACATCTTTTGCCCATCTTCTAATTAGATTTTTTTTAATGTTGAGTTTTAAGACTTCTTTATTTATTATTTATTAATTTATTTATTTATCGGCCAGGCCGTACCGTACAGCTTGCAGGATCTTAGTTCCCCGACCAGGGATCGAACCCAGGTCCCTTACAGTGGAAGCCCGGAGTCCTAGCTACTGGACCGCCAGGGAATTCCCAAGAGTTTTTTATATATTCTAGATATGCGTATTTATCAGATATGTGGTTTGCAAATATTTCCTCCGAATCTACAGTTTGTCTGGGAGGATAACTGGGATGATGACATAGAGGATGACTTGTCCAATTAGTTACGAGCTACACTATAGAAATATGGTTCTAAGATGGAGACCTCATAGCATCCAGAACAAGTATGAAGCAACCTAAACTTGAATTGTTTACTAACTTCTAGGACAGAGAGCCCAGGATGGGACACTTTAAAAATATGTTTATTTCATTATCTGCCTGGATATATTTTTGTTTTTGTAACACAAAAATAAATATTTTCATGTAAAAAAAATAAGGTCTTTTGCAAAGTAAATGTTTTACATTTTGATGAAGTCCAATTTATAGACTTTTTTTGGATCATACTTTTTTCTTTTTTTTTCACCAAGCACAGGTCCTAAGGAGTTTCTCATGTGTTCTGAAAGTCTTACAGTTAAATTTTACATTTAAATCTGTGATCCATTTTGAGTTAATTTTGTATCAGATATGAAGTTGAGGTAGAAAATAAGAATTGAAAAAGTCAAAAAGAAGGGAAGAGAAAGTCAATTTAATGGGATGGTATTTAATCACTAAAAATAATTAAAACTGCTATGGAGAAAATAAAAAAAATTCTGTCACAACATGAATTGACAAAAATGTAACAGCTAGGTTTTCAGCATTAAAAAAATTTGTAGAATCAGAAAATACGAAAGTAAAGCCAAAATAATTTGAATGCCAAAGTAAGATCTCTTACCTACATGCTGACTCAGTGCCTGAACAACATTTGTGGCAGCAGCATAGATGCCTGGATTCTTGGAATTCAGATTGTTATCTACTATTGCTGGGATGAGCATGTTGATTATAGGAGATAAGTTGTCTCTAAGCAAAGGAATCATTTTGTGCATTGTTTCTAGAGCCACCAGGTTTACTTTACTATTGGAATCATGAAGTCGAGATTTAAAAGCATCAAAGATCTGGAAGTAAATTGGTAAATTATTTAAAGTGAAATAATGTTGATATCTATTATATTTAAATTCCTTATGACATTTCATAGTATTCATCCTACTAAAGGAGAAATGTACTATTTAAAAACACACACACATCTTACTTAACTTGAACTTAGATAATAGGAACTTTATAAAAATGTTGATGCTAAATCTAAGTGTCCAATCTTCTTATAGCAAAAAGAGAAGGCTTCAAACACCACCTAAAAAGACATCCTACTAAATTAAGGTTGAGAAATTTGGTTCAGTACACAGATAACTGATTTACTATAAATGTGATAAAAATGCTGTTTTCTGAAATGTACAGGTTTAGCTAACTTTAAGAACTTAAGAAAAGTTTCTATTCTTATCTCTATTTGTAACAGAAGTAGACATGTCCGTTTTACTACAGAGATTTAATCTAGTTTCAGTTTAGGTTTCTCATGAGAATTTTAGATGCAATTTCAGAGTTAAGTTTTTATTATTACCTCTTAACCTGAGTACTTAAACAATTGTTCCTTGCTCTTTTAATTCTTAGCTTTCATAACTTCAAGATATAATAAAGTGAATGCTAAGCAATTCTTTACCTGTATCAGGTGAGGGAAGAGCTATTCTGTGAAACCAAGACTATTAACTAATAATTCCTGATATAATAGATATAGATATATGAAAATTACTCAACAGATATCAGAAAATGTAACTTTCTGATTCCCATGACATGGTAACAAGGTACTTTTCTTCCGAAAATTAAGAGACACGACCACTAGAATAGAGTTGTTATAGTATGTTTGCCAAGTTTAATGAACCTAATACAAATTTAAAATGGAATTTAATGAATAAATTACTAATGGGATTAACTGAACTAAACTCTGATGAAGCATAAGTAATCTATACTCTGGTACCACTAACATTTATTAATTTACTACTGTCTCCCTTTCTATTGCTTCTTGTCTTCCTAAACAAATTATAAAATATAAATATATATTTATAAATATATATTAACATAATATATAAAAATTAGCATACGCAGATTTCTAACCTACATATGAAAACTTTTATTAACTATTCCTTAGTAATATCAACTCTCTTAAATGCCCTGGTTTTTAAAATATTTATTGATTCACTCAGCAATTTTTTTTTTTTTGGGGTCATACCTCATGGCTTGTGGGGATCTCAGTTCCCCGACTAGGGACTGAACTCAGGCCATGGCAGTGAAAGCCCGGAATAATGACCATTAGGCCAACAAGGAACTCCCTCACTCAACATACATTTACTGAATGCCAGGTTCTAAGAGCTCTGAGAATACAGAGCTTTCAAGGAGTTACCATCTAGTGGGACGAGTCAAACAAATAAACCTATTTTCTTACCTTTTTCCTTAATTACTTTCAATTGTTCTAGAATGCTTTTAACATTGCAAAACCTAAGCAGTGCATTCTTTTCACTAAGTTTAACACTTTACAGTAATATATATATATAATATTAAGAAATAGGGCAATTTTTTATGCTAATGAACTTTATTAACCACAGATTGAAAATGAAAATTAATTTTGACAGTCCTTACCTTCACAATGTTTCCAACAACAAGCTCTTGATTGTTTTCAGTATCTGATAAAAGCTGCTTAATCCCATTAATACGATCACGAAAGTCTTTTGCATTTAATAAACCTGTTATGACTTTAATGTACTCAGCACTTTCTAAGGAATTGCGGGGAACTGATTTTCTGGTGATTTCACGAATTTCAGTTACCTCTCTAAAGTGAAAGAAAGGTAAAACACAAACACAATGAATAATTCTCATCATGTATTCATTTTTGAAAAATTCAAAAAACGACTTAACCCATAGCCACGATACCTGTGTTGGGGGTCCCTAATATCTCCCCTGGGTTTGGTGATTTTCTGGGAGAACTCAGGATTCAGCATGTAGCTTTACTCATGGTTAAGATTTATTACAGCAGAAGGATATAAAGCAAAATCAGCGAAGGGAAAAGGTGCATGGGGTAAAAGTCTGAAGGAAACTAGATGGAAACTTCCAAGAGTCCTTTCCCTGTGGAGTCACACAGTATAAACTTAATTCTTCCAGCAACAAACTGTGACAACACATATGAAATGTTTTCTACCAAAGAAGCTTATTAGAGGCTCTGTGCCCAGGATTTTTATGGGTAGTTGGTCATGGGTGGTCCTCTGCCTTGGACATACCAAAATTCCAGACTCCCAGAAGGAAAGCAGGTCTTCAGCTTTAACCATACTGTTTGCCTAAATAATACAGGCACAGTAAATTACTCTTATCAAGTTAAAAAATGGGGGGGGGGGGGGGGGAACCCTC
>NW_020173110.1:512399-534829 GCF_003031525.2 Neophocaena asiaeorientalis asiaeorientalis | reverse complement strand
GGGGGGGGGGGGGGAGAATCCTCCTGAAATTCTAGTTTCCAAATGCTAGCCAAAGGCTAACCTCACAAGCTGGCCTTTCCAAGGATACCAGTCTCAGGCCCGATAGGTCAATCCTTTTCTGAAAAATAGCCATGTGAATATGCCTGGGAAAATTAGAATCTCAAGACCAGTGGGATTTACTATTTCAATGACTTAGTATTAGTAACAATACATTAAAAGAATTATAGACAATGACCCAAATAGGATTCATTCCAGGGATGCAAGGATGGTTCCACATCTACCAGTCAATCAATATAATATATCACATTAACAACATGAAGGATAAAAATCATATTATCATCTCAATAGATGCAGAAAAAGCATCTGGAAAATTCAACTTCCATTCACGATAAAAACTCTCTACAATTTGGGTATAGAGGGAACATACCTCAAGATAATAAAGGCCATATATGACAAGCCCACAACATCATACAACAGTGAAGGGTTGAAAGCTTTTCCTTTAATCTCAGGAACAAAACAGGGATGCCTACTCTTTCCATTCTTATTCAACATAGTATTGGAAGTCCAAGCCAGAGCAATTAATCAAGTAAAAGGAATAAAAGGCATCCAAATTGGAAAGAAAGAAGTAAAATTATCTCTATTTCCAGATGTTATAGTATTTTATATAAAAAAACTCTAAAGATGTCACCAAAAAATGTTAGAACTAATGAAAAATTCAGTAAGGTTGCAGGATACAAAATTCACATACAAAAATCAGTTGCATTTCTATATACTAACAACCAACTATCTGAAAAAGAAATTAAGAAAACCATCTCATTTATAAACGCATCAAAAAGAATAAAATACCTAGAAGTAAATTTAACCAAGGAGGTGAAAAAGCTCCACACTCAAAACGAAAGAAATTGAAGAAGACAAATAAACGGAAGACATTCCATGCTCATGGATTGGAAGAATTAAGATTATTAAAATGACCATACTACTCAAGGCAATTTACAGATTCAATGCAATCCCTATTGAAATAACAAAATTAGAACAAATAATTCTAAAATTTGAATGGAACCACTAAAGCCCAATTAGCTAAAGCAATCTTGAGAAAGAACAAAACTGGCGGCATCACATTTCCTGATTTCAAACTATATTGCAAAGATGTAGTAATCAAAACAGTACGGTACTAGTTTAAGAGAGACCCATAGATCAATGGAACAAAGTAGAGCCTAGAAATAAACACACAATTAATTTATGATATATGGTCAATTAATTTATGATAAAGGAACCAAGAATATACAACAGGAAAGCATAGTCTTTTAAATGGTGCTGGGAAAACCAAACAGCCACATGCAAAACAGTGAAACTGGACCCCTATTTTACACCATACACAAAAATCAGCCCAAATGGGTTAAAGACTTGAATGTAAGACCTGAAACCATAAAATTCCTAGTAGAAAACATAGAGGATAAGCTCCTTGACATCAGTCTTGACAATCATTTTTTGGATTTTACAACAAGAGTAAGGCAACAAAAGTAAAAACAAACAACTGGGACTACATCAAACTAAAAAGCTTCTGCGCAGCAAAAGAAACCATCAACAAAATTAAAAGGCAATTTACAGAATGGGAGAAAATATTTGCAAATTATATATCTGATAAGGGGCTAATATCCAAAGTATAAGAGGCACTCATACAATTCAATGGCAAAAAAACAAACAACCTGATTAAAAAATAGGCAGAGGAACTGAGTAGACATTTTTCCAAAGAAGACACAAATGCCCAACAGATACATGAAAAGGTGCTCAACATCATTAATCATCAGGGAAATGCAATCAAAACCACAGTGAGATATTATCTCACACCTGCTGGAATGGCTACTATCATAACAAGTATTGGTGAGGATGTGGAGAAAAGGGAACCCTGTGCACTCTTGGTGGGAATGTAAATTGGTGCAGCCACTATGGAAAATAATATGGAGGTTCCTCAAAAAAATTAAAAATAGAACTACCATGAAGAACTCCAAGTGCGGGAAAGGGAGTGAGGCAGCCATTCACTGTTTTGGAAGATAACAACTGGGTGAGGAGGCCTCTAACTATGCCTCACCAGGGTCTTTAAAAAAAAAAAACAAAAAACTACCATATAATTCAGGAACTCCATTTCTGATTAATATATCCTAAGGAAATGGAATCACTATCTCTAAAATATATCTGCATCCTCATGTTCACTGCAGCATTATTTACCATAGCCAAGACATGGAAACAACCTAAGTGTCCACTGACAGATGAATGAATAAAGAAAATGTGGTATATACATATACATTCAGCCCTAGAAAGCAAGTAAGTCTTGCTGCTTGTGACAACATGAATAGATCTTGAAAGCATTATGCTAAGCGAAATAAGTCAGAGAAAGATAAATACTGTATGATCTCACTTAAATCTAAAAAACCAAACTCATAGATACAGAGAACAGATTGGTGGTTGCCAGAGGCAGGGGTTAAAGGGTGGGCAAAATGGGTGAAGAGAGTCAAAAGATAAAAATTTCCAGTTTTAAGATAAATGAGTTCTGGAGATGTAAAGTACAGTATGGTGACAATAGTGTAGATTTGAAAGTTACTAAGAGAGTAGGTCTTAAAATTTCTCAGGGCAAGAAAAAGAAATTGTAACTATGTGAGGTGATGGATGTTAACTAAATTTATTATTGTGGTAATCATTTCACAATATATTTACATATTAAATCATGCTGTATACCTTAAACTAATACAATGTTATTTTTCAATTGTATCTCAATAAAATTGGGGGAAAAAAGAATGAATGAAAATAGTTCATGGCAACATTATTAATTATACAATGTATAGACTATTCAAAGCAAATATTACAATAATGTATTATGGGGATTATAGTATGTAGAAGTTAAATGCATGACAAAAATAGCATAAAAGGGGCTTCCCTGGTGGCACAGTGGTTGAGAGTCGCCTGCCAATGCAGGGGACATGGGTTCGTGCCCTGGTCCAGGAAGATCCCACATGCCGCGGAGCAGCTGGGCCCGTGAGCCATGGCCGCTGAGCCTGCATGTCTGGAGCCTGTGCTCCGCAACGGGAGATGCCACAACAGTGAGAGGCCCGCATACCGAAAAAAAAAAAAAAAAAAAAAAGATGATAGGCTTAAACCCAACCATATGAACAATAACATCAAATATAAATGGTCAAACATCCCAATTAAAAGGCAGAGATTGTTAGACTGGATACAAAAGCAAGACCTAATCACATACGATCTACAAAAAACATACTTTGAAAAATTTATTCTGAAACTTGATAACGGGATTTATAGCCAAGATTGAGAGGGTCAGTGGATGGAAGATTACTAAGAGTAGACATCAAGAGTAGGGGGTTTCTTACTAAGCTGGTCTAACAAGATTTTTGCTGAAGACAAGCCAGATACTTATATATCAAAGGTGGAGGATGAGTAACTTGCTCAGATATCAAGGGTGATAAGTATGAAGGGGTAAGAAGGAAATGACTTAGCAGGATTCTTAACTAAGACTAGCTTAGGCAGGCCAAAGACATGGCCCAAGGACGAGGCCTGGTGTAAAAGAGGGCTCAGAGGAGGCTGTCTAAAGTTTGTCAAAGAGAATCTTTGTCAAATAAGAAACCAGTTTACACCTACATGGAAAATAACAAGTATTGATGAGGGTGTGGTGAAATTGGAACCCTCTTACTATTGCTGGTGGGACTGTAAAATGGAGCCACTTTGGAAAACAGTCTGACAGTTCTTCAAAAGTTTAAACACAGTTATCTTACTACCCAGCAATTCCACTCCTTATACCCAAGAGAATTGCAAACATGTCCACAACAAAACCCAAATATCCATCAACTAATGAATGGATAAACAAAACGTAGTATATCCATACAATGGAATATTATCTAGTTGTAAAAACGAATGAGGTACTGATATATGCTACAACTTGGATAAAGCTTAAAAACATAATGCCAAGTCTAAGGAATCAGTCACAAAAGACCACGTATCATATGATTCCATCTGTATGAAATGCCCAGAATATGCAAATCCACAGAAACAGAAGGCATATTGCCTAGGGCTTGGAATAGGGGGGTTGCAGGGAAATGACAGTGACTATTAATGAGCATGGGATTTCTTTTAGAGGTGATGAAAATGTTCTAAAATTGACTGTAATGATGGCTGCACAACTCAGTGAATATACAAAAAACATTAAATTGTATGCTTTAAATAGGTGAATTATGTGTTATATGACTTACATCTCCACAACACTGTTATTAAAAAAAAAAGACATATCATGTAAACACTATTACAATAAAATGGTTAATACTAGACAGAGTAGACTTCAGGAAAAAGAATATTATCAGAGATAAAGTGAGAGACTTCATAAGGATAAAAAGGTCGTTTCATCAAAAAGTCACAACTATCCTAAATACCTGAACATAAGCACATCCCATCAAAATACATAAAGCAAAAAATGACAGAACTTAAAGTATAAATAAAAAAATCCACTACAGTTGGAGATATTAATAGTCCTATCTCAGCAATTAATAGAACAAGTAGACAGAAAATCAGTTAGGGTATAGAAGACTTGAACAACAGCTACAGAAGGCCACACCCCATGCAGAGAAAACCCAGCACAGAGGAACTGAGGCCTTGGACATGGAGGTGAAGATGCCATGAGAGAAGAAGGGAGCTAAAGTGCAGTGAGAAAAGTGGCCAACTGAGGAAAAGCAGGACCCCAGGAGGCAAGAAATGGGGCAAAAAGGGCCCGCAGACTAATGAAGTCAATCAGGCTGAGAAGGGTATTGAGGAGGAGAAAAGAGCTGAGGTGGCAGGTGAAATGAGTCCCTCACCGGTAAGGTCCTGGAAGTAGGCCCTATTTACTGCATGAAGAAGTCAGCGATTTCCTCTAGAGTCCTCATAAATTAAATAATAATTCATTCTAAAATAATTAAAAGAAACATAAATACACATCTTCTCTCACATTTTGCTTTGAGACTTTTGCCCCAAAGTGGTTTGGTCCTTCCAAGGTACAGAATAACGTGGCATACACAGTCTCTGCTCTGGAAGCAACCTAGTTCCTATAGTATTTTATTTCCTCTAAAGAACTCTTTTAACATTTCTTGCAGAGCAAGTCTAATGGAAACAAATTCCCTCATTTTTCGTCTAAGCAAGCCTTTGTTTCTCCCACACTTTTTTCTTCCAATTTTATTGAGATATAATTGATATACAGCACTGTGCAAGTTTAAGGTATACAGCATAATGATTTGATTTGCATATCTCATGAAGTGATTATCACAATAAGTTTAGTTGCACCTAAAGAAACAGAAAAAAATGTTTTTAATAAATAACTTCTCCTTGTGATGAGAACTCTTAGGATTTACTTTCATATATAATGTACAGCAGCATTAATTATATCTATCATGCTGTACATTACACGTCCCTCTGTGAAGTATACTTTGAATAACAAAGTTCCAAAATTCCATGGATTTTTATTTTTTGTAAAATTTATTATCCAAAGACACACAAATACAGAAAATATGAAAGATACCTATGTATCTACTCATATAATTTTTAAAGTAATGTTTAAAATATATTTTAAAATATATCAGAGATCATAATTCTGAAAGATATTTAGAAGTTATATAATCAATCTATTAAATATTGCTAAATAGCTTAAACAGGTTATGCAATTACATATACAATTATATTTATAAAAATTTTAAGAATAGTTTTTTCTCCTGGTTGGTGATATTATAGGTGATTGGTTAAATTTTTTATTTAAAATTTTTATTACATTATAGTTGATTTACAATGTTGCATTAATTTCTGCTGTACAGCAAAGTTTATCAGTTATATATATATACATATATCCACTCTTTTCACTTACTTTTTTTTTTCTCCTTTTTTTATTTTTATTTTTTTGAATTTTATTTTTCATACAGCAGGTTCTTTTTGGTTATCTATTTTATACATATTACTGTATATGTCGATCCCAATCTCCCAACTCATCCCACCCCCCCCCGTTAAATTCTTTTAATGTTTGTATTTTCTCAAGTGTTTTTCCCCCTTAACCATAATTATGTATTACTTTTATAATCAAGGGGGGAAAGTAAAGCCTATAAATTGAAAAAATTAATCAGAGTTGTCCAACACTGGCCAACTATTGACAAGTTCAATAACACTGAAGTTTTACTAATGTTTAGTTCATGTAAAAGCAAGTTGCTGTGAATATACAATTACCTTATTAAATCTAATTACCTCACACTTTCTAAGTCCTTACCAACTTTTAAAACTCCATTAAATTTTGACAAATACCCCTGGGATAGTTCATGAAAACATTCAAATAGACTATCATCACTATTAGGGAGTAATTTCTGTAATAATGTGGACTAGCAAATGCTTCTACCTTTCAGCTGAATTGAAAGCATCTCTAGAAACAGACGATGACCTTGTATTTCCAACACTGCCAGTATGAGATCGTCTTCCTTTTGCTGAAGGAGTATCTAGTGGTATCTCTCCCAAACCCTATAAGAAAGGCAGTGTAATAAGTCTTAAAACTTGTAAAGTGAAAGAATGTGTACAATGGAATTTTCATAGCAGTCACTGTTGATCTCTTATGGTTGAAAGCATTTTAATAATCTGCTATACTTGTGCTTTAAAGGGTTTCAGATATATAAACTATCTTGTAATTAGTAGTAAATTAACAAAGTATGTACCCAACTACTAGGAAATGATATTGGCTTGTTAAAACTGTTTAAATACAAAACTTAACATCTATGTTTTGTAACTACTCTTCTTCAAGCTTAAAATCTATACAGAAAATATGAACACTTTATATAAACAATGAATTCCTATGCAACACTAGTATGAAAATAAACATTTTGAAAGAACTATTTAAAACCCCTTTTTTTTCCTGATACCTGTACTTGAAATAACTCACAGATATAATCTGCCTCATTTTAGTAAGACAATCTTTTTGCATGGCTATTTTAATAAATTCTATATGAATTAAGCTGAAATCTTTAATATCAATAGGAAGAAAAAAATGCTCTAAAATGTTTACCACAATACATATTTGAAGTAGTATTCCTTCATAAATGAATCCTTTGCCAAAGCTTACCAGAGAGGAATAACATAAATTAACACAGAAAAATTCTACATTATTAAATTAAGCACATTTTTGCAAAAAACAATGTGTAAACAGATTACTTTTTTATAAGACACTTTTCACATTTCATTTCACTTGATATTCCCTCAGTCACGCATTTTACAGACATTTTTGAATCCCCATTATCTGTCATGATATATAAGACATGGGGCTTCCCCTCAAGGATCTCCTTATCAACACTCCACAGTGTGGTAGGAGCTCTAACGGTAGAATATACAAGGTAAAGTAGGAATCAATTGTAATAAACATCATTAGCCTCATTTTATAAAAATAAAAATTCTGGGTTAAAGAAATGATGTGCCTAAGATTATATAGTTGCTAATTCTGAGTTGTGATTCAAACCTGTCTTGTAATTCCAATAAACCATACTACATTCTACCAAATGTCAAGCTTCTGTTCAATAAACATCTACTGACACTATGAATGTCTACTCAGTACTGCAGTTGTTGAAATGCTACTGTAGATATATTCTAAATGGTTAACAGAAATAATCAAAGAAGTAATTATTTCTATCCTTTACCTTCCTCAGCAAATGAACTTTGTTTTTAAAGTTGTTTATAAAATAAACTTCTTCTACATACCTTTTGCCTTAAGCTTTTAACAGATTCCTTAATATATGGCAAATCTTTAGATGGGACATACTTTTCAAGCATTTTATCAAAGTTAGGATGACACATCATGAGGAAAAGCATCTTTCGGCCATAATACCTATGGATATTTAAGAAATACGTAAATAATTCTATAAATCTTAACAAGCTCAGTTTCTGTCCTTAGATACAATTTTTTTTCCAATAGAAAAAACCTATCAACATCAAGATTATCATCTCTATTTTAAATAAGCCATTGAAATGTAGTTACACTAACTGGATTAGAAAATACAGCAGTCTCTTGCCACCCATCTTTAAAAAAACATGGCTTCAAATCTTTTAGCTATGTGTCAGATCAGAGCCAAAAGCTCTGACTCTATTTTTCAGGCACCCGAGGGTCCATATCAAGGCTGGCATTTGGCAGAATTGTGAATTAAGAGAACTGTGTCTTTGTCCTGGGCTCCTTGCCTGGTGACCTTTTGCTGCTCACTTGCTGGCCAGATGTTCTGGCCTAAGACAACCTTCCAAAGGTTCTGTATTTCCGACCCTCTCTCTTTTCCTTTTCCTGCCAAAACTTACCTGGGTTTCAATTCTGCAAAAACCTATTCTTTGCTACTTAAAATACAACCAAAATTAGTTGGTAAATCGTGGCTGATATATTAATGAATGTCTAATGTTCTCCAAACTAGGTGTTTTATGCTATATGAATTTTAAAATCGTTCTTTTAGGATAATACCTTAAGCCAAGATATCATTCTAATGGTAAATGATATGGTGGAAGTGCATACTGGAGATATTTTTGGATGGGGTGGTCGGTATAGTACCTCATAATAAAAATACATTATTATTCTTCAAGGAGGCTTGGCCCTAAAATAATTACAGTTATACTTTTACCTACAACTTGGAATTATGACTCTAGAAGAACCAGGGAAGGCAAGGCTTTTGTGGGGGAGATGAATAGGATGATCTCAGCATCATTTATATCAACCAGACTCCTTCAAATGTAGTGAAATTACAGAAAGGGAGGTTAATAACAAAGAATAAAAATTACTTTTCTTGCCCCACAACCAGAATAAGGTCAACACCCGGATAAGTAGCTCCTAATCAGTTATAGTTTCAAAGGTGACTCTAAAGTTTATCCCAGAATGTTAAGGACTGTAGGTCTATCATAGGCCTTAATGATATGGGAATGGCTAAAGCAAACAAACATGCAAAAGGGACACAAAGTGTAAGAAATTCTAAAACTGGAAAGTTGTAATTATTTTGTAATTTTAAAATTTCAAGTAAGAATCTAAGAAATGACAAAATGGATTAGAAAAGTTACTATGCCATTAAGGAAAGGTTAAGATGTACACAAAACAGCTATTGTAAATTTTATTTTGTTCCTAACTAGTCTATTATGATCCAGCCCTCCTAAATTGTTTTGAACTTTACTGTAGTATGCAGAACTTCTAAAATGGTTCCCCCAAAGATGTCCTGCTCTAATTCCTACAATTTATGAATATGATGAGATATAACTTCCAGGATTATGTTATATGGCACAGTTGACTTTAAGATAGGGGGATTGGGCTTCCCTGGTGGCGCAGTGGTTGAGAGTCCGCCTGCCGATGCAGGGGACATGGGTTGAAAAAAAAAAAAAAAAAAAAAAAAAAGATAGGGGGATTATCTGGGTGAACCTAATCTAATCACATGAACCCTTAAATGCAGAGAACTTTCTGTGGCTGGTAGAAGAAAAAGAAGTCAAAGAGATTCCAAGCATGAGAGGGATTCAACTTGCTGTTGCTGGCTTGAAGATGGAGTGGGTTGTGTGAGAAGGAATTCAGGTGGCCTTAAGGGAGCTGAGAGAGGACCCTTGCTGACAGCCAGCAAGGAAACAGGGACCTCAGTCCTATAATCACAAGAAACTGAAATTGGTCAAAAACCTGAATGAGTTTGTAAGCAGATTCATCTATAGAGCCTCTAGATAAGAGCCCAGCACTGTTATTACCTTGATTTCAGCCTTGTGAAACCCTAAGCAGAGAACCCAGTTGAGCATGCCAGACTTCTAACCTAAGAACGGAAAGCTAAAAAAATCTGTGTTGCCTTAAATCACTATATTTGTGGTTATTTATTATGCAGCGACAGAAAATGAATATATCTACTTTCTATGTTAGCTTTTGGCATAATGACTTCCACAAGATTAACTGTAGTTACCTAAAGTACTGAATATCTTTGTCTTAAAATGTTAAAAAGTTTGATATCCTTCTTTACTTTTTAGTCTCCATGAAGTCAGGATCCTACCTTCTTCCTTTAATCTATGATCATATATAACTGCCATAATTTTTAGATTTTGTATGGGACATTATAAATATCTGGTCCAACCTTACTAATTTGATAGATGAGGAAACAGAGGCTAACAGAGGTTAAGTAACTTGCTTACGGCAGATAGTGACTGGAGCTAAGAGTTGAACCTAGGCTTCTGACTACTTCTAAAACTTCTGTCAGCATTACAGCTATAGTACCATCCACATCTTAATTATTTTGTTATCTTTCTCTGATTGTTCTTAACCTTCATAAAACTATTCTTCAAGTACAGACAGCAATCAGAAATTCATGGAATTTTCTAAGTGAACGTATCTCATGTTATCCATTTTGCTTCCTGTATTTTTCCTTGATTTTACCTGGCTACTTGGAAAATATATCATTTTCCCCTAAAGGCATTACCTTACATTTGCCCACAATGAAGTTCTTCAGCCACTTTTCTGCCCACTCATACAGTCTTGTGCCATTTTCATGCAGATCATCCCTGTGACACGGCATCTCACTACCCAGAAGTAGGTAGTGTCATCTGTAAATTTGGAGAATTCACTGTGCACTCCCTCAAGACCATTTACAAACTGGTTAAATAAGATCATCCCCCAGCACTAATCCCTGGGGACCCCACTTTTCCATTTAGAAAAATGTTCATTCTTCTTTAGCCTTTGTTTAAGCCCTTAAAGTAAGCCATTTAAGCCCTTAAAGTACGCCATTTAAGCCCTTAAAGTAAGAGATTCAGCAAATACTATTAGCAGCTACTCACCTGGTTTCTGGTGAGCTGTCCTGAGCAAATTTAGCAGCAGCTGGTAATATACGGTCAGCCACATCCTTTGTTCCAGATAGAATACGCTCTGGTTCCATAAATTTTACTACATCTGATAAGTGCTGGGCTGCACATCTTCTTACCGCAATGTGTAAATGGCTATAGGGAAACGTGGTCAATTAAAACAGAGTTGATGTATAAACAATTTTTCAAAGATATACCGTAAAAGTCAAATGATTACTCCTAAGCCTCAGCAATCATCCTTGCAGGCTAAAATGACAAATTATTTGCATTAGCTATCCCTCCCCAAGAAGTTAAAAACAAAACTCATAATCACTGACATTTATTTAGCTCCAGATGTATGAATGTAAGTAACATTAGAATAACAATATTATTATCCTCTGTATGCTTAATACCTAATATGATGTTTATCACGTAGGAATTATTTAATACATGTTTTTTGACTGAAATAACATTGAAATTTGCTTGTTTTTTTCCTATACCCCAGATTACAAGCAACTGTATTTTTAGTTTAAGGACATGTCCAGATTATTTTGAACATTACCTTTGTCCTCCATTGATAAGAGAAACAACTGCACGTGCAGGAGTTACATTAGTGATCATAGCTCTCAATGCCTTGTCAACATCTTCTCTTATAAATGTATTTGATTCTCCTGATTTATGCAACAAAACTTTTACTGTATTATCTAGTTCTTGATCCATGCTCTTTTTCAGGTAAGTGAAAAGGTCACTTAAACAAACCACAGCAGCACGAGAAACTCCAGAGCGTAAATTTTTCACCTAAAAAAAATTAACATTGTGAAGAATTAACATTGTGAAAATAAAAAAAAAAATTTCCAAAATGTACATTTTGCTGAAATTCTGAAAGAAAATCAGTAATAATGACTTTGAAACCAAATTTACTATCAAAGTAATGTACTTTAAATATGTATTATATTATTTCCTAAAAATATCAACATTTTATCAATTTTTTCAAATGTGGCAAAGTAAGGCATGAGTTACTTTACATATAAGCCTACTGATTTCATTTAGTACAGTTTTTCTTTTTTAAGGTCAAACAAATGTGGCATATTTATACTTTGTTATTCAAATAATCCTTAACTCAGCTGAAAAATAGGATTACCTCTTGAAGTACTGCAAAATTTGTTTCATGCAACTTTGTGTTCAATATTTCAGAATGAAAAGCAGCTAAGCATCTAATAAAGTTCAGTCCCTCAATTTTCTTCTCCCTATGGGAAAAACAAAGAAACAACAAAATCATGCATTAAATGGGGCTCAACTGGAACAGGATCTCAGATTTCTTCTTTTGTGTGTATGGAATACTGTCAACGAGGAGACCCTGGGTATTTTCCCTTATCATGTAGGAAGCTCAAATAAAGATATGGAAAGTTTTGTTCACTCCTATAGTTCTCTTTCATGATCCAGAACATTTTTTAAGAGCCAGAACCACTATTGACAGTCAAACTAAGTTCATGCTTTATAAATAAAAAGGAACATTTCTCCACCAGTAAGAATGTCATATTCTTTTTAGAGAACAGAAGGGAAAGGAATGGCAAATAAAATGTGAGGGAATCAGTAAAACAAAAATGGAAGGAGATTAAGTAACTACATATTACTTTGTTGGTGAGTATATAATCCAAGTGCAGAAAACCATCAAGAGGTGTTTCTGTAACTTGTATTTCTTTTTCATTATCTTACCTAATGAGCCAGATGAAGGGTAGGTGAATACTAACAACAAGACGGTAGATTCAAGTGGGATTGGGATATAACATTTTAAACTTGATGGTTTCCATCTTATATGTTTGAAAAATGCAAGCTGAGTTTCCTTAGTTGGTAATATTGATGGTGGTTAATTTTCTAAGCATTTAAATCCCCTGAATAAGTTATGGAGAATAGGGAGAAAAGACCTAAGATTCCAAGGTGGCAAGAGTAAACCTATTTAATAGCTGTCTGGTTCAAGATTTTCATTTTTTGATTAAGCATAAAACTGTTACAGTTACTGTTCAGATGCACAAACAACCAGATTCTGTACACAAAGTAAATAAGAGAAAGTGGAGTCAAGAGAGAGGAAAGCAGAAAAAGAAATTGAGACATAGTGGCTGAAATTTTTTCATTAAATCTATAAATTCTCAGATCCAAGAACAAATCCTAAACAGGATAACCATAAAATAAACACAAAATGGAACATCAAATTACTAAAAACAGTGTTGAAGGGAATATTCTTAAAAGCAGCCATAGAAAAAAGGGCAAATTACACACAGGAGAACAAAGATAACAATGATAAAAGACTTTAGCTCAGAAATATGCAAGCCACTGAACAAAATTTAAGTGCTAAAAAGAAACCGACAAAAAAATCAACTTAATTTAAGGAGGAATATACAAATCTTAAACTATAGTTGGAGATTGCAAAAGCCCAGTAACTGATGAAACAAATAAACAGGAAGTCAGTAAGGATACAGAAAACTTAACACTGTCAACCACTACCAACGAACCTGATCTTCTTAACCTATATAGAACACTACAAACAACTTCAGTATGCAGATTCTTTTCAAGTTCATGTGAAACATGCATCTGCATGGTTTTGACATCAGGGTATACTGCTTTCAAAGAATGAGATGGGAAGTATACCAGCCTCTTCAATGTTCTAAACGTTTGTATAGAATTTCTTTCCTAAATGTTTGGTATAATTCACTAGTGAAACCATCCAAGCATGGAGTTTTCTTTGTGGGAAAGAAACTCAAATTCAATTTCCTCAATAGATATTGGGTTATATAGATTATCTACTTTTTGAGTGAGTTTTGGTAGATTCTGTCTTTCAAGGAATCTGTGCATTTCACTAAGTTGTCAAATTTATGGGCATAAAGCTGTTTATCATATTCCTTTATTATTTAATAGCTGTATGATCAGTAATGATGTTCCTTCTCTCATTCCTGATGTATTAATCTGTTTCTTCTCTTTTTTCTTCATCAGTCTGACTAGAGGTTTATCAATTTTATTTATTTTCTCCAAGAGCCCGCTTTTGCTTTCATTTATATCCTCTATTATTTGTTTTCTATTTCATTGATTTCCATCATGTTGTTTATTATTATTTTTTTTTGCTTATTTTGGGCTTCATTTGCTCTTCTGTTTCAGTTTAAGATGAAAGCTGAGGTCACTGATATAATGTTTCATTCTTAATTTTATTAAATTCAAAATACTTTCTAATTTCTCTTATGATTTCTTCTTACAGCCATGGGTGATTTATAAGTATGTTACTTAGTTTCTAAATATTTAGAGATTTTACAGGTATGTGTTCCTAACTTCTAATTTAATTCCACTGTGGTCAGAGAACAAAATTTGTATAATCTGAAACCTTTTAAATTACTTGTTTTATGTTCCAGAATATGGTCTTTCTTGGTAAATGTTCCTTGCAGACTTGAAAAGAATGTGAATTCTGTTGTTCTAGGTGGAGTGTTCTATAAATGTCAATCAGGTCAAGTTGAAAGTCTTCTATATCCTTACTAATTTTCTTTCTACTAGTTTTATCAATTAATGAGAGGATTGTTTGAGTTCCAACTATAACTGTGGATTTGTTTATTTCTTTGCAGTTCTACCAGTTTTTGCTTAATGTATTTTAAAGCTCCATTATATGGTAATATAATTTATATAATATTATATTATATAATAGATTATGGTTCAGGATTGCCATGTCTTCTTGATGAATTAACTCCCTTATCAATATAAAATGGCCCTCTTTATTCATGATGTGATAGAATTCTAAGATGGCACCTTGATTCCTGTCCCAGGTGTACATGCCCTGAATAATACTCTCCCCTTGAGGGTGAATATGATGGGATATCACTTCTCTCAATCATGTTACATTATATAACAAAAGGGATTTTGCAAGTTGTCCTACAGCTCACCGATCCTCTGTTCATGTCTTTCTTCTAGTTTCTTTAACACATGGATTAGAATTATAACTATAGTTATAATGTCTTTGTCTACTAATTCTATCATTTTTGGGTTAGTTTCAATTGTTTTCTTTTTTTCCTTTTCATTATGGGTTGTATTTTCCTGCTTCTTTGCATGCCTGGTAATTTTTTATTGGATGCCAGGCATTGTGAATTTTTATCTTAGATATTTTTGTATTCCTATAATTATTTTGGGGCTTCTTTATGAGATATAGTTAAGTTACTTGGAAATTCTGATCCTTTCAGGCCTTGCTTTTATGCTTTGTTTGGAGAAACAAAACTAGTCTTTAGCCTAGGGCTTATTCATTCCATAGATGAAGCAAAACTCTTCTGAGTATTCTACCCAATGCCATGTGAATTATAAGGTTTTCCACTCTGCCGGTGGGGAGAGAAAGTATTCTTGGCCTTATATACATACCAGGGAACATTCTTTGTAACTTCTATGAGTGGTCCTTGTTCTGGTTTCACAAGCATGCCTTGACCAAATACTCAGCTAAACATGAGAATAATCTTCTGAAGGTTCTTAGAGTTCTTTAAGGAACTGTATCCTCCTCTGGCATTCTGCCCTGCAAGCTCTAGCTATCTTGGCCTCCCCAAACTCCCAGCTCCATCTCTATCTCTGCTGGTATCTACATGGTTTTCCCCTCCCTAAGCTGTGTAGGAAGTTAGCAAGGGCTCACCTTTGTTTCTCAGGGATCACTGTCTTTCACTGCCTGGTTAACAATACTCTGAAAACCACTGTTTCATATATTTTGTATTATTTCTTTAGTTCTTTCTGATGTGAAGGCAAATCTAATGCCTGTTAATCTATCTTGGCAGGAAGTGGAATTTCAAGAGTTCTATTTTGGCCATGTTAAATTTAAGATGTCTATTGGCATCCAAGTGGAAGTCAAGGAGGCAGTTCGATTACAAGTCCAGAGCTCAAGAAGATACCAGGGATTCAGATAAGCATTTATGAGAAATCAGAGTATGGATAGAATTTGAAGCTATCGAATTGAATGAGATCATTTAAGAAAGGGGTTGGCAAACTATGGCTCACAGAGCAAATCTAGCCCCATCAGAGTTTACTTCTATAAGTAAAATTTTTATAAGTAAAGTTCACTGAAACACAACTGTGCCCATTCATTTTCATACTGTCTAAGGCTGATTTTGCACTATAACAGCAAAGTTGAGTAGCTGCAACAGACAAGTGGCCTGAAAAGCCTAAAATATTTTACTATCTGGCTCTTTATAGGGAAAGATTGCCAGCCTGGATCTATGGGATGAATGTAGATAGAGAACGCCAGTGGATTAAATTCTGGAGCACTCCTCAATTTTGAAATCAAACATTAAGTACTGAAGCAGGAAAAGAACCAAGAGTCTCAAATTTTTCCAGGGTGAAATGAAAAAAAGTATATGAAGAAGGGAGTGTCAACTGTGTCAAATGATGCTGAGAGGCTAAGTATGATGAGGACTAATAAGTGACCAGTGTTTAGCAAATGGCCACTTCTGCAGTTTTAGTGAAGTGGCGGTCACAGTGGGGAGGGTTGAAAGCCAATCAAAGAAGGCTGAGAAGAGAACATAAGGTGAAAAAGCAGACACAATGAATTAGCCTTTTTGAGGACTTTTGCTAAAAAGGGGGGAGAAAAGAAATGTGAAAATGTGAAGAAGATGTGCAGTTTAGGAAGGAGTTTTAAAAACAGGAAATATTATAGCACATTTTTATGTTGATGAATATGAATCTAGAAAAGAATCAAAACTGATGATGAGGTATAGGAGGTGGATGCAGAGAGAGACTGAAGATTGAATAGGGGAGGAAATGGGACAAGGGGAGCCAAGAGATGTTCCAGCTGAAGCAAGTGGAATGCCACTGTCTTTTTTTTCCCTTTGAGTTATTGGCTGGGTTGGCTGGGTGGCTGCTGTAGCTGTGGTAGGAACAGATAAGTATTTTCAGGATTTTTATAGGATATATTTCACAGAGAAACACTTGGAGAAATGATGAGATTTATACTTAATACCAAAAGGTTTGCATAATCCATAATAAAGCTAACTATGTCCTTATGGTACGTAAGTTATAATATAACAGGTAATACAGTGCTATTAGGACCAGAGTTCAGCTACATTAATAAGTTGGAAAAAACTCAGACTGTCTAAGAAGTAAAATAATCATTCCTAAGACTATTTTAATAGGAAATGTTTCAAGGTTTCTAAAAATAAATTTTCAGAAAACTTTTGGAACTCAGCTTAGTTTTAAGTTAAGGATGGTGAACTCACCAATCCTCATCAGCTAAAAGCCTCAGAGCTTCTGTCAGTGCTACTTCTGGTTTGGAAAATGGCCGTAGTTCTGATGAATCCATTATTTCTGGACTATGAGTGACAGAAGGCATCCTTTCTTTATACTGTGGAATGGCTCCAGGAGATGCTTCGTCTAAAACAAAGAAACATACTAAATAAAGCATCGAATAACTCTGATACAAAGGGGTACAAATAATATTCTGACCATAGACTCTATGAATATTTCTTATAGAAACTATTAGTTTAGTCTCTAACAAAATTGTAATACCTGGATACCAAAGCTATTTAAAACTATACTTTTTATATACAAAATTATTAAATTACATTTACTGTAAGTATATAAGTGGTTTTGCAGTCATGAGTCATATAACAAAGTCTAGCTTTAAGAGCTAAAAGTCAGTAAGAAGCATATGATCCCATTTTGTAAAAACACGTGGATATATACCTGTTTCACTGTATATACCTGTTTCAGGATATATACCTGTTTCATTTCACAGAAATGAAGCTTTGTGACAACTGTATATAAATTACCAATTTTTGCTATTGTTATTGAATTAATGGTATACTAAAAATCCTAAGACCATGTGTAGTAACGTGGTCGATGTTTCTTCCATAATCAAACATTTACTTTCCATTTTCTAGATGTAAGGCATTGCCCTAGATATTGGGGAAACAAATCATCTGAGTGCTCAGGGTAATACCTCGAGGGCACTGCATAATGTAAGACACATGCAGTGAAGGTGTTAGAACGGAATAGACCAGAAAGATAAAATAGAATGTGTAATGGTTTTTGTAAATGGATAAAGGTTAGTTATTTTTTCATGTTAAGAGATAATTTTAAAAAGGTAATATTAAGCACTAGAAAACGACTATAATAAAAAGTATTTATCAACCATGCTGTTCTTAAGAAAATGTTAGATGAAACACATGAGATACACAAATATAAGAAATTACACTTGATGCTGTATATTAATTACATATTCAGATGCAATTAAAATCCAAAGACAACAAGATATTAATGATATTAGTTAACACTTATTAAATACTTTGTGTTAGATGTTGTGATAAAGACTTTACAAACTTTACTACATTTAATTCTCTCAACAAAGGTGATGGATATTCTCATTATCTCTAATTTGCAACCGAGAGAAAATAACTGAGTTTTACAGAGGCTAAGAAATGTATTCAAGGTCTCAATGCTAATGAGTGGCAAAGGCAGGATTTTCATCTAGGTCTACTATCACCCTAGATTTTATACAAAGAGGTCTAAGACAGAATCCCTGCTTTCCAAACTTTATCACATACCCGATGAGAAGAGACATGCAAAAAGATGCATATGGTATTCTGGATTACTGTAGTGATAAACTTGTACCAGTTTTTGTTAGAGTAAATCACATATGAAGAAAATTATATGACAATTAATGAATATAATAAATAGACATCATTAATTTTTTTTAATGATTCAGATGCACCCTCATTAGGTTTCATATGTAAGACTGACATGTATTAAAAAAAAAACAACACAAAACTCAACTTTGGAATTTTACAATCCAGAAAGAATAGCAAATACAAAATAGCACTACTAACTGTCATTTATTGACATCTTGCCTGCATCGTGCTAAATGCTTCACATGTTTACATTATCCCATTTGATTCATTCAATAACCCTATGCGATGGTTACTATTATTCCTACATTACAGGTGAAGAAACTGTTGCTAAAGTTTTAAGGATTCCCTCTCTATATCTACTCCACCTCCATTCTCATGAGAGAATAATTCATTAGGAAGAGATGCAGATAAACACCAAGTTATCAACCTTGGGGTTATACCACTATTGCTACTGTTTTTACCTGAAAAAAGTGAAAAAACAAAACAAAACAAATACTACTCTGGAAAAGGAGGTGTACAGAGTATCAATCTAAAGCAGTGCTGCCCCAACTAAGGGTTTTTTGTTTAAACGTCCCCTCCTGAAGCCTGCTACTTTTACAAAATACAATAAAAGTGTTGTGGCAAGTCTCTAAAAGGTTACTCTCACTGTTTGTAGTTATCTTGTAAGCATATTCTTCTGTTCAAAATATAAGCATGATTTCAAGGAAGCAATCTCCTTATACTGCTTAGAAATAAAATCTGCAAAGCCTATGTTATAGGCGAGAAAAATCACAAAATTAGTTGATGTCTCTAGCAAGAATGAATATGAAACAATTTATGATTTGCTACTCTTTGTATTATTTGCTACTATTTGTACTTCTATTCCTACTGTTAACTACTGACTTAGGTAAGAAGTTTTGTGGGTTTTTCTCCCCCTAGATTCTATGACAGTAATAATCAGTGAAACTATTTAAGTATGCTGAAAATAGGCTTAAATGTCACAAATGCCTAGATTTAACTGGTACTCAGGGCCATGTTTAACCAGTAATTTTACAGGCCAACACCTCTCATCAGGCATACTCTCAATAATTACTAACTTTGAGGATACAGAATTTTTAAAACGTTTTCTACACTTCCTGCATTATTAGAAGAAATACAAGCTAGAAAGAATTGCAAACATTCATCTAGTTCAATTCTCTTTTATATTTATCTTTGGGAGAGATTAAGTATGTTGTCTAAGATCACATTTATAAATTTACGTTTTCTATACTTCTTGGGTTTTTTGTTCACACCTAGACTTCAGACCCAACATCAATTTAAGAATGTTTGTTATAGTTTATACAGTTTATTCCTTAGGAAAAAAAATAATAACAAAAATAATAAGCAGTAATTTTTTTTTTTTTTTTTGCGGTACACAGGCCTCTCACTGCTGTGGCCTCTCCTGTTGCGGAGCGCAGGCTCCGGACGCGCAGGCTCAGCGCCCATGCCCCACGGGCCCAGCCGCTCCGCGGCATGTGGGATCTTCCTGGACCGGGGCACGAACCCGTGTCCCCTGCATTGGCAGGCGGACTCTCGACCACTGCGCCACCAGGGAAGCCCATAAGCAGTAATTTTTAATGTTTATTATAGTTCACACAATTTTTCATTTCAATTTCTGATTTTCCTAGCTGCTGCTATACCTAAGACCTATTCAATATTTTTAAAAATAGCACAGGAAACATGGAGCTTAATCTTGACCAGGTATAGAACCTATTAAGTACTCAATGACTAGCTGAATAAATGATAAATGCAATGATTTTTTTTATCATGATCTAATAAACCAGCTTCACAATCTCAGTTACCTTAGCTATAAAATGGAATACTACCCTCAGTGAAACAATAATATTTTGCAGGGAACAAAGACGAGATCTTTGAGATAATCTGGACCTTTCAGATAGTTTAGATATTTTACATGGCCAGAAAATAGAGGCCTTTTTTCAGGTCACAAAGCTAATTAAAAGGCAGAACTAATATTAAAGAAGCCAGGTCTGTCTACTGACTCCTACTGGTTTAGTGTTTTTTCCATCACAAAATGCATTGAACCACATGTGGTCTCTTCAACTTAAATAAGCATTTGTGACATTACTCCCTATATTTAAACATATCTTACCTGAATCTGAAAACACTAAAGATGGTGACCTTTTTAAACTGGCCTCTTTTTTTCAATGGAGGGCTGAAGGCAATGTTTTCTAAAGGAGAACTTTCATTTTTTTCATATTCCCACCTCATCCCCCAAAATATTTAAGTCTAGAAGGGAGAAAAACAATCAATTAGCTTCCTTCTTATAAGAAACAGTATTTATTACAATAGTTAGAAGTAACTGGGTCTTTCAAATTTCAGTGTTGTATTTCAACATATTCCACTATTAGCCATATATCAACCTCAGTTAAACTATAGTACATTAGTTTTAGAATATTACGAGTTAAATAAGACCACAGCAAATGTTAAATTCCACTTACTTTCAGATGCCATTTTCTCAGTTCCTGTATGTTTCATTCGTTCCCAAGGATTCTTCTCACAATCTTTAATGTCAAAAAGTTCTTTTTCCTCTTTTCTCTTTTGTCTCATCTTGTCATAAGTAGATTTTGAAATAGAAACTTTAATCTGCAGGAAAAAGTTGAAATATCTGAAATCATTCAGGGAGTCTGACATTTAAAATAACTATCTTCATCTTAGACAACTGTAAGCTATACAAAATAAACTATACATTTCTTAGTCCTTATTTCAGTAATTCTAAAACTAAATAGAATTACCTAGTGCTAATCTCCAAATAAATTTGTGCCTGAAGATACTAGTTTGTTACTCCCTGAGGATATCCTAGGAAATTGTTGAATATATATATACACATACATATATGTATATAAAGTACATGTAGAGCATAAAGTACACTAGATACTTTACGCCAGAATGACAGCATATTTGGTGGGAAAGGAGAATAATCTATCATTTAAATGATTAAAGTTCAGGAATTTCAATTACACTGAGATTTAAAAAAATTTAATCAAAACACTTTCACTACCCCAAATCTGATATACACAAAACAATGATGCATCATTGAATTTATCCTAATAATTAGTAAATAACCTTACATCTTTTTCATTCTCAACATCAACACATGATGGAATACTCTGCTGGACTGCTCTTCCATAAATCCCTGATGGTGGTTCAGTACTTTTAACTGAAAACGTATCCCCATTTTCCACAGAAGATATCACTGATTGGCTGCAGGTTGCTGGTGCTGGGACTGGACTTCCAAATACCCCTGAAAGCAACCAACCATCAAACTGTCATTAAGTATTTATGTGATGTTACGCTGGACAGCAAAGTTTTAAGACAAGGCTCTTGTCTTCAAGAAGTATACGATATAGTTAATAAGAAAAACATGTTAAATAATCACAAAATATAAAAACACTCTAACAGGATGATAATATGAGGTACCACAAGACATTTCATGATAATATCAAATGAGAACACCATATTGTAAGTTCTGAGTTCACAAGAAAGAACGGTTGGGTGAGCTGGGGGTTTAAGATGGTTTCAAAGAGGAAGGATTTGAGCTGGGATTAGAAGACACAAAGAATTTGGATAGACAAGTGAGGAAGGAGGGGAGGACGTCCTATGAGATGGGATGCTCATAAGCAGAGCTGAACAAGTAGAAAGCATGTATGTGGACTGAATAAGTTTGGTTGGGCACAAGGCAAATAGAGGAAAAACAGAAAATAAGTTTACAAGGGTAGGTTAGAGCCTATCTGAGGAGGGACTTTTATTTTTTATTATATATTTATTTTTAAAATTTATTTATTTAATTTATTTATTTTTGTCTGCGTTGGGTCTTTGTTGCTGCGTGTGGGCTTTCTCTAGTTGCGGCGAGCGGGGGCTACTCTTTTTTTTTTTCATCTTTATTGGAGTATAATTGCTTTACAATGGTGTGTTAGTTTCTGCTGTATAACAAAGTGAATCAGC